>NC_061512.1:5444800-5472635 GCF_022539505.1 Lolium rigidum | reverse complement strand
TCAGGCAGCACTGCAAGTGCAAATTGTGTCTGATTCATGCAATTTCTGCAGTTGGCAAAAGTATCAAACAGCAGCAAAGATGAGCGCCTCAGCTACAGTCTAACCGATGGCAGTGAGCATAAAGAACGAAAAGGTTGGTACTGGAGAAGTAAACGTCTAAGCTGATCAGTGGTGTTGAGCAGGTGATCTATCTGTCTTCCTCTTCGAACTTCATCTTCTATCATGTTCCCTGTCTAGTAGTACTATCCTGTTACTGGTGATGGTGATGGGGAGGCAAAAACTTGATTGATTGGGAGATCAGTCAGTACGAGGGGGTGGCCAGGGCCAGCTCGGTGCCCACGCCGCCACCGCAGGCGTCCATCGCCGTCTTCTTCACTTCCGGAAGGTCGGCATTGGCACCGCACGGCAGCGGCAACGACGAGTCCTGCGCCGCGTGCCGGAACTGCAGGTCAGGGCCGGAGCCAGGCTGCGCTGACGCCTCTAGCTGCATGTCGATGTCCCTGGGGCTGCAGTTGGCCGACGGCGGCAGAGGTGGCTGGACCGGCGAGTCCGGGGCGGGCAGGAGCAGGAGCTTCGCGGAGGAGGCTTTGGTGGAAGAGGCGGACTGCGGCGTGGGCGGGAGCTCCAGACCGCCATCCGTCAGGTACTCCTCGTCGTCCATGACCACCGTCCGGGTCGCAGGCGACGACGGCGGCGCCGCCTCCGGCCACTGGAACGCCCCCTGCGGCTTGCAGATCCGCACGCTGCACTTCCTCGACGTCCTCTTCCCGCCGGCACCGCTGCTGGTATCATCGTCAGCGAGCTGGTCGCCTGCACCGACAACGGCCAAGGCAGCAGCATTGACCGGTGCCTCACGGCCGGCGTTGCTCTCTTGCTTCTCATCTTCGCTAGACTCCTTGGCACACAGACGAAGAGGACCAGCCTGTTCGGCTTCCATCAATTGCAGGTGCTGCTCCTGCTCTCCATCATTCAGAAACTGCAAGTCATCCTGTTTCATATGTACAGACCAATGCAATTCAGGTTCAGCTTTGCATCATTAAATGATTCACAGTAAACTATACTGCTAAAATGTAGCCAGGCGCAGATTTTGATGCAATGCTAACATAACAAGAAATCAGAAAGTTATGCATATATACAGTCCAATGCAATTAAGGTTCATCTTCGAATCAGCTAACTGCTAAATTATTCCCAAGATCAATGCTAATATATAATCAGAGCAGAGGTTTTGAAGCAACTCTACAATGACAGGAAATCACAGGAGCAGTACCTTGAGAGACAGGAAAGAAGTGGACAGGGCAGTCATCTGCTCCTCCAGCCTGGTGTTCTTCTCAACCACAGCCTCATACTTCTCCTGCAAAAACAGATTCAGAATCCAAGCATATAGATAATTCAGCATAAATGCAGCAAGCTGCGACTGTAAAATAACAACATGAGCTGGGAAGTTTGGTTATACAGAACCTTCAAGAACAAAACCTCCTCCTCCAGCTTGTCATTCGCCCGTGCCGCGCTCGCATACTTCTCCTGAAAACAAACACACAGCAATGACTCCAGCATGAGCAAGTGGAGAAAAAAATCAACCAGGAAGACAGAATTTTATTATTTGGATTTGGCTTGGCTGACATTTCTAGCTAGATAACTAGATAAGTATCATGAACTAGCTGAATAGCTAGATAACCTTCACAGAGGTTGCTAGCTAGGTCACTAGATAAGTAAGGAGCTACTGAATTTAATCTGAGCATGTGCTGCCCCCCAGATTAGTGTAGTGTAGGTTTACCTCCAAGGACATAACTTGCTTCTCCAGATTGTCATTGGCCTTCACCATACACCCATACTTCTCCTGCAAATAAGATATGAATTCAAGATCAGCTATCCACCTGCACTAACATATATACTCCATTGAACAAACAAAAAAAAAATTAAGCTTTCTATTTTTTTATAGTGGTACTGGAAACAGATATGTATTCTGATTATTAGTAATTTGTATATTAAGTATTATGTGCAGTACATCTCCAGATCATCAATGGAAATAAAAGGTGCTTGCCTAAACATCAACCTTAAGCTTATTATAAAAATTGTGAGATGCAAAGCCGAGAAAGGTTAATTTAGTACAAATGTCTGCAAGGCCTTCACAGAGGTGGCAGATTAAGAGCTGGAAATGTACCATGCATTGGAAAAGAAAACCTTTCCTGCAACTTACAATTTTCTGATGCAAATACGGCAATGTACCTCAAAAAAGCTAAAACAAAAAACTTGCCACTTCAAAGCAAAATTCAGAAGTTCTTTCTTTGACTGAAACTCCAAGATCAAAGATTTCACAAAAGAGGAACTAGAAATGTGGACACCCTGTCAAATGTACCATGCATTGGGAATGGAAACCCAATCCTGCATCTTGCAGTTTTCTGATGCAAGTGCTGCAATGCACCTCACAAAACCCAAAACCTAGACTTGCCATTTCAAAGCAACTCAAATATCAAAGTTCTTTTCTTTTATTGGAACTCCAACATCAAAGTTTTCACAAAAAGAAGGGACTGGACGTCTGGACATGTACACTCCCTGACAAGTGTGTAGCACATAACTAAGGGGGTGAGCTCCTGTCAAAGTCATCCATGCATGCCCCATTTTCTCCATAATTTTGAAAGCAGATCTACACGATGATAAACGAATAGATGGATATCTCAGTTAGTTGAGTGTGCTCACCTGATAAGGCTCATGAGAAATGTAGGCTTTGACGGTCTCAGATTTCACTTCATTGCTCAATGTGCCTGGATGTGCCTTCATGAGCTGCTCCATGTGCCTTCATACACAAATTGAGAGCAACAAAATTAAACAACACTAGCATTGCTACTTGCTCTATGCAAGAATCATAACAGTATACGGAATTGCAGTGCAAAATTGACACCAAGAATGCAAGAAAGGGAAGAAATTGCAGGAGAAGAATCTTAAATCAGGGCAACAAAGTTCAGTGTTAACACAACACTGGCATTGCTACTTGATGCAGAAAGAATCTTTACGATGAAGTTCAGCACCAAAATATGAATTTGAGAGCATTGCTGCTTACTACATGCAAGAATATAGGAAATATAGTAGTATGAAGCATTGCAGGGCTAAACTGACAGAAAATGCAAGAAAGATGGGAAATTGCAAGAGAAGGAGGAAGAAAAAGGAGACCTTTTTACTTGGGCGAGCTCCGTGGCGAGCTCCTGCACCTGCCTCTTCATGACCAGCGCGCAGTCATCCGGCGACACGGGGTCTCCGAGCTTCCAGCCAGGAGGCGGCAGCCAGTACGGGTCGGCGACGCCGGCGTCCCGCCGCATGGCCGCGAGCCCAGCCGGCTCGAGCCAGTACTCCATGGCGCCCTCGGCGTTGTGGCGCCGACGCAGCCGCTCGTCTCCGCCGGGCGCCACCTTGTCCTTGGTGTGCTTGAGGAGGTGGTCCAGGAGGCCCGTGTCGCCGATGAGCTTGCGCGCCTCCTCCCGCAGCTGGCGGCGCTGCACCGGCTTGCCGGCGCGAGCGCCCAGCGAGCGCACGACGCCGAGCAGCGCCGCCTCGGCCGCGAAGTAGCGCCGCGCTGACCACCGGTCCACCATGGCGCGCCCCTCGCCGCCGGGCTCCTCCGCCTTGACGAGCTTGTTGTCGGGAGTTGCGGGCTTCGTGTCGTCGGTCTGCGGCTCCTCCTTCCGCCGGCTGCTCTTGCTCTCCTTCTTGACAAGCACCACCGCCTTGCGCTCGTCCTGGCCGCTCTCCTCCTCCTCCTCCTTCTTGGGCAGGAACTTGCTGGGGGCACGGACATCCTTCGTCTTCCTCTTTATCTTCCCCTCCGTCCTCCTTGCCACCCTGCGCTCGTCCTCCTCCACCACCACCGCTTCCGCTTCCTCCTCCTTCTTCGGCAGCAGAACCTTCCTAGGACGCTTGGCGACGGCACCTCGCGTTCTATCTCCTTCCTTCCGCTTCCTCTCCCTCGCATACACCTTGAGGCGCTCCACGTCCTCCTTGCTCTCCTCCGCTCCCCCCTCGCTGGCCGCGTACACCTGCGCCACGGACCTGTCGGCGAGCACGGCGCGAGCAGGCACGATGGTCTCCGCGGCGTCGATCTTGGAAGCGGTCGGCTTCCGCGCCTGCCGTGGCCTCTTCCTGGAGCACAGGCGGCTGCAGCCCGCCTTCCTCCTCCGCTTCTTCTTCTTCTCCGCCACGGTTGCCGCCTCCTTGTGCTCGCCCTCGGCCTCGCCGCTTGCCTCCGGCTCCGGCTCCGCCTTGACCTTGGGCTCGGGGTCGGTCTTGGCGTTGCTGGAGCTCTCCCCGTCGGCCTGCGCCACGAACGCCGCGGCCGCCTCGAGCGCGCTCTGGGCGCGGGGCGGCGCGAGGGCAGCGTTGGCGCGTCGCGCGGCGCGGTGCACGTAGCGGACGCGCTTCCGGACGCCCCAGCTGACGCCGGTGCCCTGCAGCGCGAGGAGGCAGAGGTGGGCGTCGCTCGGCGTCGGCGAAGGCGGGGACGGGACCGGCGAAGGAGGAGGCGGGGACGGCGCGGGCGCGGTCGGTGGTGCAGGCTCCGGCGCCGGCGCTGGCGGTGGCGGAAGGTCTTGCTTCGGGGAAGGCGGAGATGGCGCTGGAGGCGGCGTGTCGTCCTTGAGCTTGTTCTTGGAGAAGTCGTAGAGGCGCAGCGGAGAGGGCGCGGGAGGAGGCAGCGCAGGCTGCTCCTGCGGCGTGTGGTCCTTGAGCTGGTTATTGGAGAAGTCGTAGAGGCGCGGCGGGGAGGGCGCGGCCGGCAGGTCCAGCGGCGGCGTGTGGTCCTTGAGCTGGTTCTTGGAGAAGTCGTAGAGGCGCGGCGACAGCTCCTGCGGCGGCGTGTGGTCCTTGAGCTGGTGCTTGGAGAAGTCGTAGAGGCGCGGCGGGGAGGCCCAGTAGGCGTCGTCGTCGTCCCCGCCGCCAAGGCCGAGGAAGCCGAGGCGGTCGTCGGCCATGGCGCGGCGGCGCAGGACGGCGTGGATGGCGGCGGAGGTCATGGCGCGCGGTGGACCGAGAGCTCGTCGGCCTCCTCCCTCCTTCTTGGCGAACGGAGCAGGAAGGACGGATTGCGTTGCAAGAAAGCGGCAGCGGTGGTGGAGGACGGGAATAAGAAGACAAAAGATGACCGGCGCTGCTGGGGAAGGGGTGGCAGGGGCCGGACTGGTCAGAGAAGAAGGGTGGTGCCGTTGCCGTGGTGGTTGGTGTGTGGCAGCTTTGCTTTGCTCTGGTTTGGTTTGGCAGGAGCACGACCGAGCTCCATCGTATCCCTTCTATGGCTGGCTGTTCCTGGTCATGCGACACAGCGCCAGGTGCGTGATCCCTCTCGACAGACCTGGAAAAGGAAATCGTCTCGGATCAAGGGAAAGCGCAGCAGAGAGAGAGGATGGGTGTGTATGAGTTCCGTTTCATCTGCTCTGTTCCCGCCAAAAACCAATACAAAACGACAGAAGAAGAAGGGTATCTATTGGTTTTACTCTTGGTTAATCATTACCAAATCATCAAATACTTCCTTTTCTAGAGAGAGAGATAATCTAGTAATTATTTAACTACAGAAGAAGAGGAGTATTTACTCTTGGCTAATCACTACCATATGATCGATAAAGACCCAAAAGTACAGATGGAAATCATCACACAGCAGTGGCAACATGATAAGCCTGACCAAACACCAAACCCGTCCAAAAAGACAAGAAAAAGAGGCGCCACTTTCTTTCCTTTGTCCCAGTCTGGCCCTGCTGGTCAAAGATCCTCCCGCCAAAAATCATCCAGATAAACAACGAGCAACTGATTCAAAATAATACACTATTTAACAATCATTTCTCCGTTCCTTTTTCCGTAGCCACGGCTCCATTAAACAAACAACCAGTCAAGTGTAACAATATGTCCTGTGAATAAATCACCAGCACAGGCTCAAAAGTTACAAACCACCTCCACACACGCGCGCTTTCCAGAATCCTCTGCAAAAGCCCAGGCTTTGGATGCCGCTCCTACAAGGCTCTTCTAGCTTCCATCTACGCCATGGGGCTTCTTGCCGTGGAGGCCTGGAGGAACAAAGTGTGGACGGAGCAGCCTTCCACACTGGAACACCAAAGGTTGGCTGCGTACAAGGGCCAGCCTCTGCTCCCAGACACCACTCCGGGGCGTCCAAGGAGCTCAGACGGTCGTGTGCGCTACGTACTCGCCGTTGTTGTAGCTGAGGCGCCGGAGCGAGGCGGTGTGCAATGACGGGACCAGCACAGCGCCAGGGACACCCAGGGCCTCGCAGCCGCCGTCGGGTGTAGGCGTCTTCGACGGCTGGGTGTTTCCGCCTACAGAGGCAAAGGCGGCGTTCAAGCCCATGGACGAGGGCTCGGTCGCGATCCTGCAAGAACCCAAGATCAATCGTTTTTCAGTGCGCCCTGACAAGATTACAAACAGGGTCATGACAGGGAGGTGTTGTACTTACGTTACATCAAACTGATCCGCGTCCGCGCTCATCGCGGCGCAGACGCCAGAGACCACCCACGGCGGGATGACCACGTCCTTTATCTCCATGCTGTAGCACATGTTGCCCCCTAAAGGAGGAGCAAGCGCTGATCCGGGTTCGTCGATGGCAACAGAGGAGGCCGAGCCGGTGTCGGCTTTCCTCATTTCCCTGCATATGACCTGTAACGGGGTAATCAGATTTTTTTAGTCAGCCAATTGCAACCAGGTAACTTCCCATTGTATGATTACAATGTTAAAAAATGGTATGGCTGGTTCTAATTCAAGCAGATGAATAAGGGCTTCTAGTCAGAGTGTTTTGCAACTTATTAACAGATAATCAAATGAACAAGATAAATCAATACTACTGTGGACCATTTGGCTTGCCTAAGGTAGCACGATGAAAACAAAGTACTCCTATATAGAAATGCAAATTACCTCTGGAATATGGAGGCAACTATTCTGAAATGGCACTGGTGAATATAACACTGGGACATCAGTGGCAGATAATGAATTCAGAAAGGACCTGAAAAAAAATCAAATTTAGGCTATACAACATGAAATGAAATTCAGGGGTGCTAAAGAGAACAGAATAATTAGTCGAGATTGAGCAGGGGTGCTAAAGAGAACAGAATAATTAGTTGAGATTGAGCACCCTACTTGTAGTTCAACAGGACATCATATAAGCCATGAACGCTCTTGTTGCCAGTAAATGAAAGGAGGGACTGTGTGGTGTTATCCACCTCAGATAGAGCATCTATATGAAGTGTCTGCAAGTTCGATAAAAATATCCCACTAAGTCAGTAGCTGCAGCCTGACTACAGCAAATAAAGGAAAAGGTTGAAGAAGCAAATGGAACCTGGCCTAGATTGAGTGTTTGGATTTTTGAAAATTCAATCAGGTCATCCTCAGTAGCCTCCTCCACTTCAGTATTGCAAAGAGGCATAGAAAAGCGAACACCCTGCAAGAATGCAGTCAGATTGTCAAATAATCATTGATCCAACATGACAAAATTGACTTCAACCACCAAAAAGATAATGCTTTCAGTAAAATGGAGAAACAGAAGTACCATTGGTTAAATCACAAAAGTATGAATGATTTACTCACATGTTTGCACATGGAACTAGTACTAAGTTGCAAGTAATCAAAAAATGGGAAAAAAAATGTAATGAAGAAATCTGGAATAGCCTTGCCAACCAATGAATTGATATAACTTGATGAACACTGCCAGTTACAAATTAAAAGCAGTAATATAATGAGGTAATAGTTGGTCGGCAACAGAAATGTTGCATTGTAATATGTAGGTAGATAACTAGATATTTTGACAAGAAATATGGAAACAATAGTGAGCTATGGAAAAGATTAACTCACATGTTTTCGGAGTAATGACCGTATGCCACGGGTAGATTGTGATAAGTATGCATTACAAGACTGCTTCTCCAAACAGTTTCCGCCAATAAATAGAGCAACAAATTGTGCCGTATAAACTAGAACAAAAAAAATTGTGTTCAGTACGATGAAGGAGGGTTAGGCATGGAGTAAAAGTCTAGTAGAACCTTAAATTTAATTAATTCCAAGGAGTATGAAATGGGAATGCAAATGAAGGTGACCTTGAGACAAATGCTGCATTACATGTTCAGAATTATCAACCTTATTATTAAAAAAAGTGTACGGCAGACAGAAATATATATTATATACAGCCAGAAATGCATCTTCCCCTTCATAAATGAAATTTCAGACAAACTGTCATGAGCTATTGCTTTTTTATAAGAAATAATACAGAAACATTGTGCATGTACAAATGAAAAGGATTATCATTCCCATATAAATGACTTGTCAAGTAAATGGATAATTGAGGTCAGAGGAACAAGAAGATACCATAAAAGATATTCAACATATTGTTCCGGAGCATGTAGTAAAGATTCTGAAACGAATCTTCCCAGTCCTGATACCTTTTGTCAAGGAATTCTTTTTCTACATGCCAGAAGGGGAAAGAGTAAAGTGATACATCCACCAAAATTACAGGGATAATTTATCTTAAAAATACACGATAATTCAGGTCCAGTGATTACCTCCTCGTGCAGTTGATGAGAGCATAACAGATACGATGGAAGCCGGTAACACGGATTGTGGATATACCCATGACTGGAGTGCCCTCGAGAATAAGAGTTCCTTGTTGCTCTCGGGCCTTGTTCGTCGTGAATTTTGGGACCTACCACGATAACTCTGAGAAATGGGTCCAGCAATACTGCCCCTAAATAAACTTGTACTTAAATTATGACACCTGTTACAAGCCAGAGTTATTATTATAATTAGGGTCTTAGAGGCAGAAAATCTAAATAAACATAACGAAGACAATAATAGAAGACAACTTGCAAGTAATTCTGAAATTTTTCCCTAGTGACTCTATGTTGAGAATGTTGCACTACTACCTCTGTTCGGCTTTAATCGACACATGGATATAAGACAAATGAACTAGCTCTGGTTCTAATCAAAGTCAATTAAATACGAGCGGAGGGAGTACATAATATCGCCTAGAGCATTGAGCGTAGGCAGCAATAGTACATTGAAATGCGTCAAAATTTTCTTGCACATGTAGTTAAGATTCTTATGTGATTAATAGGCACATGACCATTGCATAACTAATTTTCATAGAGCCAACTGAGATATGTCACCAGTTCAGCAGTTTGGAATACTTGGGGAGAGTGTGTTTTCTAAACAAAGAAGCTTGGAAGATAAGAAGGAAATACTAGATAAGCTAATGCCAACCCACCACTTCACAGAAGATGATGAAACAAACTGCAGAGTAGTCTTCAAGGTGAGATCCAAAGGAGCTCTTTTTCCTGGTATTGTAATCTTAGAAGGGCATGCCTCTGAAGACTTCAAAGGAACATCACCAATTTGTATGTTAGTAGCATTGGGGGCTCCAGAAGCATCACGAGCTCCAAACCCTTTCATCACTTTTTCCTATCATAAGGCACTAGAAAGATTAGTGCATGAGGTAATATACGTATACTGTAGTGCAATAGGTAGATGCTCCTTACCATGTCAAATTTGTTAGATCCAGCCTGCTTCTCATCACCAACATGAAGCTCAGATACACTCCGTAGAGCATTCTCACTGTATTTCTCAGCTTTCCTAAAGCCTGGCTTTGCTGCCTCCGCAAGCGATGGAGTAGAAGAGTCCAACTTAGCAGAGTCGCCATGGCTTGTGAAAAAAGAATCCATATAAGAGCATGAGCATGATACAAA
This sequence comes from Lolium rigidum, assembly GCF_022539505.1. Lineage (NCBI taxonomy): Eukaryota > Viridiplantae > Streptophyta > Magnoliopsida > Poales > Poaceae > Lolium > Lolium rigidum. The sequence continues at coordinate 5,462,922 of NC_061512.1, read as the reverse complement.
ATAAGATACAACATCTGGTCAAACAATTACCGTGGGAACAAAGATGATACAGATTCAGACTGTGAAGTCGTTACAGCGACAGCAGACTTGGGAGCCTTGTCATTATTCGGTAAAGCATCCTGTTTTCAAGATATTACAGTCGCAGCATAATTAATACTCCAACCAACATGATGCTATGAGAGACTATGCAGAGCAATGAAAACCATTAAGCCCAACGAAATGGATAATACAGTCTCAGATGTCTAACCTTGCAATTTTCCTTTCCAACATTTCTGGATTTCTTCACTTGGAAGACCTCTGTAACACGTGTGTTGATATATTTTGAAATCTTTGGCTGTTCTGGGTTTCTAAGCCCATTGCTTGACCTAGACCCACAAGATGATTATCAAATTCCTTATCAACGCACAAGAAGAACACCACTATGCATAATTACATCGGACTTACCTATCAAACGCCGCAGAAGCAAATAACTGGTCATTAGCAACCTTTTCAGATGTGTGTCGCTTCAACTGCTCTCCCTGCAGGAAACAATGGTTGGAATAACTTTCAGTGTCCAACTGCAGCCATATGCCATATAATGCTACAGTAGGATGTGCCTTGTAGCTAATAATTTCAGTGATGTGGCTACATATTGTGGAGGCGTGACATTCGGTCACATCATTTGTATTTGTATAGCCTCACAGGTGAGAGCAGCATACAAGTTTGATTTAGCAATTTACCCGATGTAGCATTTGCAGCAGATTTGAGTTGGTAGATTACAATGGCGTGGTACATTAAGGTCTTATTTGTGACCAGTTGAGCGTTGCATTTTAAAGCTAGAATTTCATTAGCAGTAAAGAACTTTGAGACATGGCGTTCGGTTGTATCATTGGTATAGCCTCACAGGTCATAGTAGCATACAATGGCAAGGTACATTAAGGTCTTATTTGGGACCAGTTGAGCGTTGCATGATAAAGCTAGAATTTCATTAGCAGTAAAAGAAGTTTGATGTCGAATTCCACCAGATTCCCCCAGATGCAGTATTAATGATCAATGACAACAAAACAATCATGGGTTAGAGACAAAAACAAAGTTTAACAGAGGCATTACCCTTAGCTCCGAGGGGGTCTTCCTCTTCATCCTCGGGACCTCCGCTGGCCTCCCGATCAGCGCGCCACCGCTCACAGCAGATTCGACGGCAGCCTGCGCCATTATATCCTCGAAGTCCTCTATCTACCTCTGCCGCATCCCGCCGTGCCTCAGCGTCGCCGGCGGACCCTTTCACTCCATCAGCCTGCAACCGAAGAGCGGCGTTAGGGTTATTTCCCGCATCTCGCTAGGAGTGATCTCGGAAGGGGGCGTTACAGGCGGTAAATGGCATACAAATGTATCATTATTTCGGTAGTGATGTTGTTTTGGTGAGGAGGCGTAGGGGGGCTGGATCTGAACGGCGAACAGTAGGATTAGCCCCAGAAACCTAGTCTGGTGCCAGATCAAACCGTACGGGAGGGGCGGCCGGTGGCGTGTTGCGGCAGATGGCGGGGGACCCTATCTGGGCGCCGATCCGGCGGCTAGCGGGGCGGGCGGGTGCCGGCGGCGAGGACGGGGTATGGAGTTAGGTTTTAGTGTTTCCTGGCGGCAGCAGGCGGGTGGGGGAGTGGAGGGGTCCGGCGAGCGGGGGCGGGAGCGCCGGCGATGGGGATCGTCTGGGAAGGGCAGGTAGGTGGCGCTCACCTGGAAGCCGGGAGGTCGCCGCCGCGGGGAAGCTTCCGGGAAGGGTCCGACGGGCGCCGCTCGCTCCTTCCCTTCCGGACGCGGCGGCGGCGTCGGAGGCGCGCAGGTGGATGGGATTGAGACGGCGGAGGAGCGGGAGTGGAAGTGGGCGGGGCGGCGCGGCGCGGAGGGGGAAATTTGCCCACGAGGTGAGAGATAGAGAGCCTGGAGGGTGCGAATGGGGACGCCAAAAAATTGGGGCAGATTTCGAAACGGAGAATTTTCGGCCCCAGCCCGCGCGCTGCCTCCACGCACATCCGCTCTACCTAGGGTGTGTTTGGTAGACTGGGGGAGCTCAGAATATCTCATCTCAACCCAGCTGATGAGCCTATACTTTGATTGGTAGCTCGGCTCGGTCCGTCTCAACACTGCTGGGCTCATACGGAAAAAGGCTCTCAGCCAGGTCGGGTTGTGAAGCTGGAATCGAGCTTCACAAGTCGACCGAGCTGAGCTCGTCCCGCAAACAACCGTAGCGACGCTCCACCGCACCCCCGGACCCCGCACCCCCACCTCTTTTCCCTCCCCATTCTCCCCCTTTCCTTCTCCTCTTGCTTCCGACCTTCCTCCCGCCCTCCTCCTCTCCCGGCGGCCGAGCTGCAGCAAGGGATGCCGGGGGCTCGCGCCGGCGCCCTCGCGCCCGCCACCGTCGACGTGAAGGGTCCCGAGCCGGTCCTCTTCGCGCTCCAACCCTCCACGTCTCCCGCACGGCCGAGAAGAGGCACGAGGTCGCCGGCCCGCCACCGCCGACGAGGAGGCCTCCAGCACGCGGGCCGTGTCGCTCAACCGCCGCCGCACGGCCCGCCACCGTCGACGTGAAGGCTCCCGGGCCGGTCATCTTCCCGCTACGACCCTCCTTCGGCCCTCCACGTCTCCCGGCACGACCGAGCGGAGGCACGACCTCGTGCCGGCGCCCTCCGGCCCGCCACCAACGACGAGAAGGCCTCCGGCACGCCGCCGCCGCCGCCCACGGCCCGCCGCCGCCCCGCGACACCGCGGCGAGAAGAAAGATGCCGACACGGTGTGGTGCTTTTTTGGACCCGATTGCTTTTTTATCTTTTTGTGCGAGGGCTCTTGTGTAAAAGTTGGACCTCTCGTTATTTCTCAACCCATACGGTCTACCAAACACGAGTAACTCAGTCCAGCTTCTCCCAACACATACAGGCTAACAAACATACGACAAAATCTCAGGCCAACTTGTATGAGGTGAGATATCTCAAGTGGGAGGGTAAATTCCAAATGACCCGGGCTACCAAACACACCCCTAGTTTGCTTTTCCACCCGTGAGTTTCCACTCCATCGCCTCCTATGCTCCAACAAGGCAACAAGGGCTGAAACCGGGACTAGGGTACAAGAAAAAGGCGAACCAGCTACGATTATTTCTGGTCTCTGTCGACAAAAAAAAATTGCTCCCCCATATATTTTGAGCTCAAATACGACAATCCAAGCAGGATTTTTAGTAAAGGTTTCTCTCGCTTTATCACTGACACTGCTTCGGTACAAGGGACTACACCAACCCCTTCCCCTGTACCGCCGACTTCTTCTCCAGCTTCGACAGGCTCTTCATCGCGTTCGGTCTCTCCATCGCCAGGCTACACCGTGCAGCAGCCCCCTTCCACTGTCCCTCCTCCCGTCGTTCAGCCGACGGTGAGTCGAAGTGGCCGGTATGCTCTTACAGATGATGGGGCTAGACCTACGGATGAGGACGTCATGCAGAGAGCCATGCGGCGAAAGGCCGAGAAGAATCTCGACACAGCTGGTAATAAACAACCATCCAAGTCTTTTACTTCTTTTTCAGATTCTCGCATTTCTTCCAATTTTTTTTTTTTTTGAAACCCAAGACTGTGAGGCAACAGCCCCGCAGCATTTTATTACTCTCAATTAAAGAAAGTTATGTACAGAAACCAAAAACAAAAGAAAAACTATGTACATCAAGGAAAAAAGGCTCTAAGGTAGAGACATAATCCAGTCTAACAGTCTATCCTTATGCTTCTGTTCTATCCTATATTGCAACAAAGAGATATCATGAATAAACTTCCCCTTCCACTTAATGAAAGAGTGAACCTCAGCACTGAAGATCTTCCCATTTCTGAGTAACCAAATATTCCAACAAGCCAAGATGACTACTTCCATGAAAAAAGGCTTAGCAAAATTCTTCCTTGCTCCATTCAAAACCTGTTGCATGTCATCAGTACCCACCCACTCAATCACGTAAATAGTTCCAAATTCTCCTGCTGAAATTACACTCAAAGAACAAGTGGATACGATCTTCATAACTTCTACCTGGGCAAAGCACACAATGTTCATCATCAGTGACATGCCAGTGCCTTCTCTTCAGCAAGTCTCTTGTGTTTAGTCTATCTGATATCAGCATCCAAGCAAACACCTTATGCTTCATGATACAACATGATTTCCAAAGCCATTTATATACACTAGGCACCTGTATGTGATCATGAATGTGCTTATAGAATCTAGCCGAAGCATAATGCTCTCCCCAAATATACACCCACTGATCATTGTCTTGTGTCAAAGGATTATCCTGTAAAATTTGCTTGACCTCCCCCAATTCCTGGTAAGCTTGAACAGACAGAGGCCAATAGAACATTGATTCCAAATCCTCCTCATGATACATATCCACCAAAGATGCATTTGGCAAGAGTGCATAAGAAAATAGCCTGGGGTATCTTTGGCAGAAAGGTAAAGAAGAACCATTGACTCTCCAATTATCAGACCAGAACAATAAGGTATCACCTTTGCCATGAATAACAGCTGCTACTCCTCTGAAATTATCAACTTGCTTCATGACATCTCTCCACCAAAAAGAACCACACAATTTCTCCTCATGAGGCACCTTACCCTGATAATGTGCAAACCATACCAGATCAACCCAAGGTAAAGCCTTCCTATTATAGAACTTATCCAGGAATTTAATGAGTAGAGCAGCATTCTGCTTTTGAAAATTGACAATCCCCAATCCTCCTTTTAATTTAGGCTTACATACCAATTCCCATGCAGCTAAAGACTGTTTTGGCATACCATCCTTATCTCTCCACAAACACTGTCTCAGAATTCTATCCAATTGATTAGTCAGCCCAATGGGCAGTTGCAAAGAACACAGGAAATGCAATGGCATAGAAGACAGCGCAGAATTAATCAACTGCAAACGTGCCCCTTGAGATAAAAAACTAGAGCTGGATGTTAACTTCCTCTCAAGACGACACACCAATGGTGACAATTCAGTAATTGTTGGTTTAGTGATGCCAACAGGCAAGCCCAAGTAAGTAAAAGGCATTTTACCCACCTGACATTGAAATACATCAACCAGTTCTTGGAATAAATCCTCAGGAACATTAATTGGTAACATTTGAGACTTGTCAAAGTTAATCTTTAATCCAGTTGATAATGAGAACTTTCTCAAAGTATCCTTTATGAGCAACAGCTGATCCTTATCAGCAGGCAAAATAAGTAAAGTATCATCAGCATATTGGACAATAGGGAAGTCAGGGTCATTTGTGTGGATAGGCAGTGTCAATAACCCTTGCTGTACCAAGTCATTCAGCACAGACTACAATAGATCAGAACCAAAGAGATAAAACAAAGGAGATATTGGATCCCCCTGCCTTACTCCTCTTTTGCACTCAAATTGTTTCCCAGGTATACCATTCAAAAGAATAGAAGATGTACCAGTGGATAAGATGATTCTAGCCCAATTTATCCATTTATCATTAAATCCTTTATACCTCATAACTTGCAGTATAGCCTCATGCTCAATAGTATCAAAAGCTTTAGCAAAGTCCAACTTGAGGAGTATGATTGGTTTTTTAGAGGCATGGCACAAGTATAGATATTCAAATGACCAAGCCAAACAATCTTGGATGGACCTGCCCCTCAAGAAACCATATTGATTCTTATGTATACAAGAAAGAATTTTATCTTGCAATCTATTTGCAGCCAGCTTAGTGAGAAATTTCACACACACACACACTTGTCAAAGAGATGGGCCTAAAATCATTGACCTGCACAGGGACAGGCTTTTTAGGTACCAAGGTGATGAAAGAGCCATTAATATTCTTGAGCTGAATAGTCTCATCATAAAAATCAGCAGCTAGTTTGTAAAAATCTTGCTTGACTATAGACCAACACTTTTTTAAGAACAAACCATTAAAACCATCAGGCCCAGGAGCCCTATCTGCTGGCATATGCTTGATTATTTCATCCATCTCTGTCTCTTCAAAGGGCCTAGTTAGCTCCTGCAAACCATCCACCTTGTGCAGGATTCTATCCAAATCAAATTGCATAGAGATGGACTCAGACCTGCCCATCCTCTCCTTATACTCCCTCCAAAACAATCCTGCCATACTATCATGATCAGTTACTTCATTCCCATCAACATCTCTGAGCATAGAAATAGTATTCCTCCTATATCTTTCAGTAGTCATGGCATGAAAGAATTTTGTGTTATCCTCCCCAAGTTGAATCCACCTAATAGTGCAACGCTTCCTCCAGTAATTACACTCAGCCAGGAGCAAGCCATCCAAATGCTCCTTAACAATTCTTCTGAAATTAAATTCAGCCACATACAAAGGCCTTTGCTCCTCCAAAGAGTCCATTGATAAGATCACTGAATTACAGTTCTTGATCATCTGTTTCAATTTAGCCATACTAACATGCCACTTCTTCAGTTCATGCCTTAAGGTCTTTAATTTGTCTGCCAAAATAGCTGAGCTATAATTCTTTTTAGACCCCTTATCCCATGAACTCTTAACATATTCCAAAAACCTAGGCATATTAACCCAATAGTTGTCAAATCTAAACAGAGATGCTTTGGGTATATTGGTATCCACATTTAACACACATGGCACATGGTCAGAACCAATTTTTGCTAGGGGAAACACCATGGTATTGGGATAATCTGTTATCCAGATTAGCACCGGTAAAGAACCAATCCAACTGCTCTAATAATGGCTCCTTCTGCATATTAGACCAAGTATAAGCTCTGCCTTTGATAGGTAATTCAAGCAACCCCAAGTGACCAATAATTTCATTAAACAAGAACATATCATTGATATCACCTCCAGGCCTGTTCCTATTATCTTGTGATCTCACAAAATTAAAATCCCCCAAAATAATCCAATTCTCATCAGCTGGAATATGTATATTATAAAGCCAAGACACAAAGTTATCCCTTTCTTCCCCTTGGCAGGGCCCATAAACACAAATCAAGTTCCAAGACTCACTATTATGCACAGAAGTGAATTCAACTTGCACCCCATACTTGACAGATTGTACCAACATACCAGTGAACACAGAGGAGTTCCAAATGACAATTATACCCCCAGAAGCCCCCATAGATGGGGAAAAAGCAAAGTTATCAAACCTTTTGGGGCAAAATTTTCTAATAAGGGTCCAGTCAAAAGATTCACATTTAGTTTCTTGTAAGCAAATCACATCACACTCACTTTCCTCTATCTTGGATCTCACTTCCCTTTGTCTATTATCTGAATTCAAACCACGAACATTCCAACAGAACACACGCCATTTTCTCTTATACACCACAGTCATGAGGAATAAAACAAAATACTTCACCAGGCTGACACATAATGCCAACAGAGCCCATAATATAATAGTGCTTTAATAGTTCATACACCATGGTCATACTACTGAAAATAACAGTAACTTCACTGCCATAAACCCATAACACCAACACAAAAGTAACACATGACACCCACACACCAAAAGCATCCCACCAGCAGCGATGCTTGCCAAGAAGCGAATAACGGTTGCAACTTATTCATTGGGTGACTCCTTTCCTTGCTCATCACCAGGACCAGCCTCAATCTGTTCCTTGCTCAATCTATCAGGTGCTATCCCCAATGAGTAACCCACTCTCTGCAACATAGCCAAAGGAATAGGTGGCACAGGTACTGATTGTTCCTCATTCCTCCTTTCCTCCTCCTGAACCTTCTCCTGCCCCACTGCCTCTTGTTCCATTGTCATCAGCAAGTTCTTGGCTCTCACCTTCTTCCTAATCTTAGGATGTACTGCCAACACAGGTGTTGGCCTATACCCATCCATCTTGAGGTAGCTTCTAGTGAACCTCCTTTCTGTAGATTGCACCAGAGGTGCGGTGGCCTTTGTTCTCCTTTTCTTAGGTCTGGGACTAAGGATCTCATGCTGCAAGACTCCCTGCAGCTCATGTCTTTTGTCCACACTACTAACAACATCAGCACCAATCATAGGCACCTGCAGCCAACCAGAATCCATGAGGCTCACAAGGTGCTGGGTCCCCTTTTGCAAGTCCAACACTGACTCAGTCCCAAAAACTTTCTTCAGAAAACCAAAAGGAACAGAGAGTCCCTTAGGCACTTGCATACAAAGCCATGAAGGAAGAGCCAATTGCAAAGCTTGTGCATACAACATCTCAGGTGGCAATGTAGGCCCCACCACTGTATGAACCATTCCAATATTGAGCACATTGTGCAGTATCTGCAAACCCTCCTCCTGTTGCTGGTGCTGCCCTTCCATCATGTTAACTGAAGACCCTGAGCTGTCAGACATATTGATCACCATAGACTCCTGAATATCATGGAGTACCACTTCACCTTGCTCCCAAGCACCCCAACCATCATGTTGCACATTGTTTCCCAAACCCCAACCACCTTGTTGCCCATGAGGGCCCCCCTGATTTCCTTGCTGATCATGCCCAACATCCTGCACAGCATCCCACCCAATCTCTGGAAACTGAGGATTAACAAATATGTTGTTGTTGGCCTGGAGTTCTCCTGGGAAAGGATGAGGATTACCATCTGGTGGCATCTGATCCTCATCAGCTGGCAATGCTTCGACAAACTCTGGCTGTGAGGATATATCTCGGAGCCGTCCATGATTCTTTAGCCCCTCCAACTGTAGCAAATTTCCCAAACACAACATCACGAGGCACCAACTGTGGTGAAGGGAAGGAAGCATAAACCAGTACCCTATCCATGACAGGATCATTATTGTTCCAGGTGTGATACTGACCAAAAGTAGCAACTGCCTGTGCAATATCAAAGTCATTGCGATAATCTGGATGCACACCTAGAAACATCAACCACCCACGACGAAACCCCAAAGCAGCCCGATGATTTTGCGGCGCCTCACCCACATGCACGAACCTCAGCAATCTATTCTGAATCTGGTACTGACCATGCTGAACTAGAGCATTCACCGAATTTGGACTACTCATCTGATAAAGACCAACACCAAATAAGCTAGGCTGGGACGTTACCACATTGCGTTGCAGTGGCCCAGCCAGGAAGTTATGCACTTGCTCCCTCCAAAGCGCCATCGCTGCCGGCGGCGGCGGAGGATCAACCAGCGCAATGCAATAGTCCATGTGCCACGGTGGTGGATCTTGTGAGGCGAAGTAGAAGGTCCGCGGCAGGCGAGTCGGCCCGCCGTCGATGATCTCATGCCCCCAAGGAAGCCATGGAGTTGGATCTACCTCGAAAACCGCCATCGCCTGCGAAGAAGACGGACTCGCCGAGACAGAAGGAGAGACAGGGTTAATGTGCTCGAACTGTTGCAGGGTATCTAGCATATCATTAATAGAAGCAGAAGCCGAGGCGGCAACTCCAGAAGTAGCAACTTCCTTATCCGTACAGGTACCCAAGACCGTACCCTTATGTACCCGTTTAGGCACCCAAACTTTCCCTCTATCTTTATTAGCCAAGCACTTCTTTCTGACATGACCATAACTAAAACATGACCGACATCGAATCTCATTGGTGCAATCAGGAGTACGATGACCCATACTAAGACACCGACCACAATTCCAAACCTTATATGCCATGTCATCAATCATCTTACCAAAGTCATCTTGAGTTGACTTAGGCCTCTCCTCTTGGAGGTTCTTATTCTCCTCCAAATTTGATTGTTCAATAGGAGCATCAACATTTAAACTATTCTTCTCAACAGGGAGAGGCTTAGTAGTAGAATAAGTAATATGTGGAGCAGATGAAGTAACAAGCGTGACAGGTGGATCAGCTGTCACAGCACCCTGCTGAGCAGAACTATGATAACCCAAGCAAGCCTCATATCCAAGATTTTTGGCAAACTCCAACTTCTTGTTAGCCTTATTCTTGAGATTTAAAATAGGCTTAGGCACTTGTTTCTTGAGAGCTGCTAAACCATGTTGCATGATTTTCTTGGATGGACTTACAAGAGTCCATTCCTCCTCCATTTCTCTCTGCCATCTCTGAAACTCCCATGTCCAATTGGGCCCTCCTCGACCCCACAAATAGAAAAAGCACTTGAAAAGCTTACATGAGAATTTCCGAAGCTTGAGAATATGAAAACCCACTTCCTTATTGGATACGATAAAGAGAAAACTCTATCCTGTAGCTGAGATACCTTGAGCTGTCCACAAAACCCACCAATAGCAGATTCTAAGGCAATACCAACCAAATCCTCCTCAAGTTTGAAAGTGGCTCAGCCAAAAGCTACCACCATAAGGAAATGACCAGAGGAAGAAGATGGATGCACCTCTTTGTGAAATTTATTCTTAACATCTTTGGCAAAATTTATACCATGGGAGAAATCTAAGTCTTTAAAAAGAGCAGCATGAGTCAAAGAGGAGGAATCTGCAGGAACTTGATCAGACTTGGGATCCTGTGCCAACAAAGCCTCAAACTGATTATCCATGACAGCATCCTTAGAAGCACCAAGACCCTCTTGCCCTGAGGTCGCATCTTTAACAGAAATATCATCCACAGCTGGATTAGATTTAATCATCTTCCCCAATCTAACCACATGATCAGTGAAACGTATCTTAGAACCAACATGAAACCTATCCTTAGAAGAAACTCTCTGGCACCCAATGAGAGCACTCTTAGCATTATACAATCTGAGATGCTTGTCCATGCAGTAACACAAAGATCCATCATACGCTTTCATACGACCCCGATCCAAATCCTTAACTGTGGAATAAGTGATCTTCCAAGACCTAACCAGACTAGCTAGATCTAGGGTTTTAGATGTATCATACACCGGCCCCTTATCCAACCCAGATTGATCAGGAGGAGAAAGAATGCAATGATCCACTAGTGCATGAAAAACCGAAAACTCAACCACAGATCCAACATCCAGAACACCATCATCCTTACGTAGGAACTTGCCAATGATTGGTGAACCCGCCGCATCCACCAAAGTAATCCATTTCTTAGCAGGCCATACGTGTAACTCTCCATCCAACACATTCCGAACACCATTATCCAGATCATCCACCGAAGAGTACCACACATTCCAGATCCAAGCAGGGGAAGACATGGAGAAGACAAGACGAAGGACCAGTTACCTTGAAGGGGAGAAGGAGGAGATCACAATGATCGGATCAGAATGACCCAATCACCAGGATCTCCGGTGATCACCGGCGATGACCTCCTAGGGTTTTAGTCGCCACGTCGCCATGATTAAGGAAGCGTGGTTCATCATGTTTCCTCCTAAGTTCACTGCTGAAAGACATACTGGTAGGTGATACGTCTCCGACGTATCGATAATTTCTTATGTTCTATGCCACATTATTGATGATATCTACATGTTTTATGCATACTTTATGTCATATTTATGCATTTTCCGGAACTAACCTATTGACGAGATGCCGAAGGGCCGATTCTTTGTTTCTGTTGTTTTTGGTTCCAGAAATCCTAGTAAGGAAATATTCTTGGAATTGGACGAAATCAACGCCCAGGGTCCTATTTTTCCACGAAGCTTCCAGAAGTCCGAAGGGGAAACGAAGTGGGGCCACGAGGTGGGGACACGGAGGGCGGCGCGGCCCAAGCCCCGGCCGCGCCGGCCTAGTGTGTGGTCCCACCAGGACCCCTCCGAGGCTGCCCTTCCGCCTACTTAAGGTCTCCGTCGCGAAAACCCTATTACGTTCGACGAAACCGGAGAAAACCTTCCGGAGCCGCCGCCATCGCGAAGCCAAGATCCGGGGGCGGGAGTCTCTGTTCCGGCACGCCGCCGGGACGGGGAAGTGCCCCGGAAGGCTCCTCCATCGACACCACCGCCATCTTCATCACCGCTGCTGTCTCCCATGAGGAGGGAGTAGTTCTCCATCGAGGCTCGGGCTCGTACCGGTAGCTATGTGGTTCACCTCTCTCCTATGTACTTCAATACAATAATCTCATGAGCTGCCTTACATGATTGAGATTCATATGATGATGCTTGTAATCTAGATGTCATTATGCTAGTCAAGTGGGTTTTACTTATGTGATCTCCAGGAGACTCCTTGTCCCACGTGTGTAAAGGTGACGAGTGTGTGCACCGTGTGGGTCTCTTAGGCTATATTTCACAGAATACTTATTCACTGTTATGAAGAGCATAGTGAAGTGCTTATTTATATCTCTTTATGATTGCAATGTGTTTTGTATCACAATTTATTTGTGTGCTACTCTAGTGATGTTATTAAAGTAGTTTATTCCTCCTGCACGGTGTAATGGTGACAGTGTGTGCATCGTGTAGTACTTGGCGTAGGCTATGATTGTGATCTCTTGTAGATTATGAAGTTAACTATTGCTATGATGGTATTGATGTGATCTATGCCTCCTTTCGTAGTGTGAAGGTGACGGTGTGCATGCTATGTTAGTACTTGGTTTGGTTATGTTGATCTGTCATGCACTCTAAGGTTATTTAAACATGAACATCGAATATTGTGGAGCTTGTTAACTCCGGCATTGAGGGTTCGTGTAATCCTACACGGTTAGTGGTGTTCATCATCCAACAAGAGAGTGTAGAGTCTAGCATCTATTTATTTATTCTGTTATGTGATCAAAGTTGAGAGTGTCCACTAGTGAAAGTATGATCCCTAGGCCTTGTTCCTAAATATCGCTATCGCTGCTTGTTTATTGTTTTACTTGCATCTCTATTGTCCGCAATATTACCACCATCAACCACACGCCGATCCTGGGCAAAGCACTTTTCACAGTGCCGTTGCTACTGCTTATATTTATTCATACCACTTGTATTTCACTATCTCTTCGCCGAACTAGTGCACCTATTAGGTGTGTTGGGGACACAAGAGACTTCTTGCTTTGTGGTTGCAGGGTTGCATGAGAGGGATATCTTTGACCTCTTCCTCCCTGAGTTCGATAAACCTTGGGTGATCCACTTAAGGAAACTTGCTGCTTGTTCTACAAACCTCTGCTCTTGGAGGCCCAACACCGTCTACAAGAATAGAAGCATCCGTAGACATCAGTAGGACGAGGGTCTATCATTGGAAGAGATAATATAGAAGCATTTTTCACCCATGTTAGTATGGATGAAGATTTTGAAGATACACCCTTGGTAAAAGTTGCTCCTACTTATGAAAGTGCTACTGCCTGTTTAATACACATGTTGGAAACTAGATTTGTTAATTTCAATCCTATAATCCAACATATGTTTCTTACACTCTCTGATATTGGGAGAAAAGAGAAATTTTGTTTTAGATGTCCTTCTTAGAGAATTTGGTGATATAGCTAAAGAAGCTAGAAAAGTTTTTATTAAGCATAAGAGGCTTGGTCTTTTCACCGATTTTGCAAGAACACTTGAAAAGATGGACATGGATAGAATAAAGTACACTAATAATGTTAATGATGGTGGGGAGATTAAAGTATCGATACCTAGTAAGCTCCTAGGAATGCATGAAGCTCTAGAAAATAACTATGCTTGGCTTGTTCCTGAAAATTTGTTTGATGAAAATAGCAAGCCTAAGAGTAATGAAAGAGGAGCCTCTGAAACTTACATAGATAAGATACAATGCATTGTTGAGAAAACTCCCAAAGCCCCTGGTAATAATGTTAATGCTTCATCTCTCGATAATACTTGATTCACACCTTCTGCGCCTAGCTGAAAGGCGTTAAAGAAAAGCGCTTGTGGGAGACAACCCATTATTTTACTTCTGCACTTTGTTTTATATTTGAGTCTTGGAAGTTGTTACTACTGTAGCAACCTCTCCTTATCTTTATTTTATTGCATTGTTGTGACAAGTAAAGTCTTTGATAGTAAAGATGATACTAGATTTGGATTACTGCGCAGAAACAGATTTCTTACTGTCACAAAATTGAGCAGCCCCATCTGTAGGTAACCCAGAAAAATCTGCCAATTTACGTGCGTGATCCTCAGATATGTACGCAACTTTCATTCAATTTGAGAATTTTCATCTGAGCAAGTTAAGTGCCCCAGAAAAATTCGTCTTTACGGACTGTTCTGTTTTGACAGATTCTGCCTTTTATTTCGCATTGCCTGTTTTGCTATGTTTGATGGATTTCTTTGTTCCATTAACTTTCAGTAGCTTTGTGAAATGTCCAGAAGTGTTAAGAATGATTATGTCACCTCTGAATATGTGAATTTTCGATTATGCACTAACCCTCTAATGAGTTTGTTTTGAGTTTGGTGTGGAGGAAATTTTCAAGGGTCAAGAGAGGAGGATGATACAATATGATCAAGAAGAGTGAAAAGTCTAAGCTTGGGGATGCCCCGTGGTTCATCCCTGCATATTTTAAGAAGACTCAAGCATCTAAGCTTGGGGATGCCCAAGGCATCCCTTCTTCATCGACAACTTATCAGGTCACCTCTAGTGAAACTATATTTTTATTCCGTCACATCTTATGTGCTTTACTTGGAGCGTCTGTATGTTTTTATTTTTGTTTTTGTTTGAATAAAATTGGATCCTAGCATTCCTTGTTTGGGAGAGAGACACGCTCCGCTGTTGCGTATGAACACATGTGTTCTTAGCTTTACTTTTAATGTTCATGGCGAAGGTTGAAACTGCTTCATTCATTGTTATATGGTTGGAAACGAGAAAATGCTTCATGTGGTAATTGGTATAATGTCTTGAATAATTTGATACTTGGCAATTGTTGTGCTCATATAGATCATGTTTAAGCTCTTGCATCATGTACTTTGCACCTATTAATGAAGAACTACATAGAGCTTGTTAAAATTTGGTTTGCATGATTGGTCTCTCTAGAGTCTAGATATTTTACGGTGAGGTGTTTGAACAACAAGGAAGACAGTGTAGAGTCTTATAATGCTTGCAATATGTTCTTATGTAAGTTTTGTTGTACCGGTTTATACTTGAGTTTGCTTCAAACAACCTTGCTAGCCAAAGCCTTGTATTGAGAGGGAATTCTTCTCGTGCATCCAAATCCTTGAGCCAAAAACTATGCCATTTGTGTCCACCATACCTACCTACTACATGGTATTTCTCTGCCATTCCAAAGTAAATTACTTGAGTGCTACCTTTAAAATTCTATTCTTTGTATTTGCAATATATAGCTCATGGGAAAATAGCCTTAAAAACTATTGTGGTAAAGAATATGTAGCTTATGTGTCTTATTTCTTATAAGTTGCTTGTTGAGCGGTAACCATGTTTCTGGGGACACCACCAACTATTACACATTTGTTGAATATCATGTGAGTTGCTATGCATGTTCGTCTTATCCGAAGTAAGGGAGATTTATCATGATCAAACGGTTTGAGTATGCATATTGTTAGAGAAGAACATTGGGCCGCTAACTAAAGCCATGAATCATGGTGGAAGTTTCAGTTTGGACATCAATCCTCAATCTCTTATGAGAATATTATATGTTGTTGAATGCTTATGCATTAAAGAGGAGTCCATTATCTGTTATCTATGTTGTCCCGGTATGGATGTCTAAGTTGAGATCTATCAAAAACGAGAAATCAAATGCGATCTATCTCCTTGGACCTTTGTACTGGCGACATAGAGGCCGGTACCCCTTTGTAACACTTGGTTGAAACATATGTTAATCCAAGCTAATTAGGACAAGGTGCGAGCACTATTGGTAATCTATGCATGAGGCTTGCAACTTATAAGATGTCTTATACATAACACATATGATTTACTACTACCGTTGACAAAATTGTTTCTATGTTTTCAAAATGAAAAGCTCTAGCACAAAAATAGTAATCCATGCTTCCCTCTGCGAAGGGCCATTCTTCTACTTTATGTTGAGTCAATTTACCTATTCTTTCTATCTTAGAAGCAAACACTTGTGTGAACTGTGTGCATTGATTATTACATGTTTACCTATTGCACTTGTTATATTACTTTGTGTTGACAATTATCCATGAGATATATCCATGAGATAAACATGTTGAAGTTGAAAGCAAGCTGCTGAAACTTATATCTTCCTTTGTGTTGCTTCAAAGCTTTCTACTAAGAATTTATTGCTTTATGAGTTAACTCTTATGCAAGTCTTATTGATGCTTGTCTTGAAAGTACTATTCATGAAAAGTCTTTGCTATATGATTCAGTTGTTTACTCATTGTCTTTACCATTGCTTCGAATCGCTGCATTCATCTCATATGCTTTACAGTATTGATCAAGATTATGATAGCATGTCACTTCAGAAATTATCCTTGTTATCGTTTACCTACTCGAGGGCGAGTAGGAACTAAGCTTGGGGATGCTTGATACGTCTCAAACGTATCTATAATTTCTTATGTTCCATGCTACATTTATGATGATACTCACATGTTTTATACACACTTTATGTTATTATTATGCATTTTCCGGCACTAACCTATTGACGAGATGCCGAAGAGCCGATTCTTGTTTTCTGCTGTTTTTGGTTTCAGAAATCCTACAAAGGAAATATTCTCGGAATTGGACGAAATCAACGCCCAGGGTCTTATTTTTCCATGAAGCTTCCGGAAGACCGAAAGGGATACGAAGTGGGGCGACGAGGCGCCGCCACCATAGGGCCGCGCGGCCGGAGGGGGCCCGCGCCGCCCTATGCGTGTGGGCCCCTCGTCGGCCCTCCGACTCGCCCTTCCGCCTACTTATAGACTTCGTCGCGAAAACCCATGTACCGAGAGCCACGATACGGAAAACCTTCCGGAGACGCCGCCGCCAATCCCATCTCGGGGATTCGGGAGATCGCCTCCGGCACCCTGCCGGAGAGGGGAATCATCTCCCGGAGGACTCTTCATCACCATGATCGCCTCCGGATTGATGTGTGAGTAGTTCACCCCTGGACTATGGGTCCATAGCAGTAGCTAGATGGTTGTCTTCTCCTCATTGTGCTATCATGTTAGATCTTGTGAGCTCCCTATCATGATCAAGATCATCTATTTGTAATGCTACATGTTGTGTTTGTTGGGATCCGATGAATATGGAATACTATGTCAAGTTGATTATCAATCTATCATATATGTGTTGTTTATGTTCTTGCATGCTCTCCGTTGCTAGTGGAGGCTCTGGCCAAGTTGATACTTGTAACTCCAAGAGGGAGTATTTATGCTCGATAGTGGGTTCATGCCTCCATTGAATCTGGGACAGTGTGATGGAAAGTTCTAAGGTTGTGGATGTGCTCGTTGCCACTAGGGATAAAACATCAATGCTTTGTCTAAGGATATTTGTGTTGATTACATTACGCACCATACTTAATGCAATTGTCTGTTGTTTGCAACTTAATACTGGAAGGGGTGCGGATGCTAACCCGAAGGTGGACTTTTTAGGCATAGATGCATGCTGGATAGCGGTCTATGTAGTTTGTCGTAATGCCCTGATTAAATCTCATAGTAGTCATCGTGATATGTATGTGCATTGTTATGCCCTCTCTATTTGTCAATTGCCCAACTGTAATTTGTTCACCCAACATGCTATTTCTTATCGGAGAGACACCACTAGTGGTACTGTGGACCCCGGTCCATTCTTTACATATGAATACAATCTACTGCAAACATTGTTCTTTACTGTTCTTTGCAAACAAACATCATCTTCCACACTATACATTTAATCCTTTGTTTACAGCAAGCCGGTGAGATTGACAACCTCACTGTTACGTTGGGGCAAAGTACTTTGATTGTGTTGTGCAGGTTCCACGTTGGCGCCGGAATCCCTGGTGTTGCGCCGCACTACACTCCGTCACCAACAACCTTCACGTGATTTTTGACTCCTACTGGTTCGATAAACCTTGGTTTCTTGCGAGGGAAACTTGCTGCCGTACGCATCACATCTTCCACTTGGGGTTCCCAACGGGCGTGTGCTCTACGCGTATCAAGCATAGCTTTATTTGCAAGTTCACTTGGATTGATATTATTCGCTGCAAATTCTCCATCATGGGTAAACCTCGCGATACTAAAGTTGCCATATTACCATCCACTACAAGAAAAGGTACAACTCTGAGTACCTCTATTGCTTCATATTCACCATCTGTGATAAATAAACTTGTTTCACCACCACAAGCTTCACATGCTGGTACTTCTGCTGAATCTGAAAATTATTATAATTTTGATGATGTTTCGTTGTGCTTGATAATGATGGTTCATTAGGATCTTTTCTAGATGCTACAATTGCTAGGTCTAGACAAATTGAAAATACCGAA
>NC_061512.1:5412743-5444700 GCF_022539505.1 Lolium rigidum | reverse complement strand
GTAGTCCAAGCTAATTAGGACAAGGTGCGAGCACTATTAGTACACTATGCATGAGGCTTGCAACTTATAAGATATAATTTACATGATGCATATGCTTTATTACTACCGTTGACAAAATTGTTTCATGTTTTCAAAATCAAAGCTCTAGCACAAATATAGCAATCGATGCTTTTCCTCTATGAGGACCATTCTTTTACTTTCAATGTTGAGTCAGTTCACCTATTTCTATCCACCTCAAGAAGCAAACACTTGTGTGAACTGTGCATTGATTCCTACATACTTGCTTATTGCACTTATTATATTACTCTATATTGACAATATCCATGAGATATACATGTTACAAGTTGAAAGCAACCGCTGAAACTTAATCTTCTTTTGTGTTGCTTCAATACCTTTACTTTGAATTATTGCTTTATGAGTTAACTCTTATGCAAGACTTATTGATGCTTGTCTTGAAGTGCTATTCATGAAAAGTCTTTGCTTTATGATTCACTTGTTTACTCATGTCATACACATTGTTTTGATCGCCGCATTCTCTACATATGCTTTACAAATAGTATGATCAAGTTTATGATGGCATGTCACTCCGTAAATTATCTTTGTTATCGTTTTACCCGCTCGGGACGAGCAGTAACTAAGCTTGGGGATGCTGATACGTCTCCAACGTATCGATAATTTCTTGTGTTCCATGCCACATTATTGATGTTATCTACATGTTTTATGCACACTTTATGTCATATTCGTGCATTTTCTCGGAACTAACCTATTAACAAGATGCCGAAGTGCCGCTTGTCGTTGTCTGCTGTTTTTGGTTTCAGAAATCCTAGTAAAGAAATATTCTCGGAATTGGACGAAATAAAAGCCCAGAGGCCTATTTTCTCACGAAGCTTCCGTAAGACCGAAGACGAGACGAAGAGGGGCCACGGGGTGGCCAAACCCCAGGCAGCGCGGCCCCACCCTCGGCCGCGCCGGCCTATGGTGTGGGCCCCCGTGCCGCCTCTCGACTTGCCCTTCCGCCTACTTAAAGCCTCCGTGACGAAACCCCCGCACCGAGAGCCACGATACGGAAAACATTACCGAGACGCCGTCGCCGCCGATCCCATCTCGGGGATCCTCGAGATCGCTCTCCGGCACCCCGCCGGAGAGGGGAATCATCTCCCCGGAGGACTCTACACCGCCATGGTCGCCTCCGGAGTGATGAGTGAGTAGTCTACCCCCGGACTATGGGTCCATAGCAAGTAGCTAGATGGTTGTCTTCTCCCATTGTGCTATCATTGTTGGATCTTGTGAGCTGCCTATCATGATCAAGATCATCTATCTGTAATTCTATATGTTGCGTTTGTTGGGATCCGATGAATAGAGAATACTTGTTATGTTGATTATCAAAGTTATGCTTATGTGTTGTTTATGATCTTGCATGCTCTCCGTTATTAGTAGATGCTCCGGCCAAGTAGATGCTTTTAACTCCAAGAGGGAGTACTTATGCTCGATAGTGGGTTCATGCCCGCATTGA
This sequence comes from Lolium rigidum, assembly GCF_022539505.1. Taxonomy (NCBI): domain Eukaryota; kingdom Viridiplantae; phylum Streptophyta; class Magnoliopsida; order Poales; family Poaceae; genus Lolium; species Lolium rigidum. The sequence goes on along the minus strand of NC_061512.1, from coordinate 5,443,187 downwards.
CACCCGGGACAAGTGACGTAAAGTTCTAAGGTTGTGTTGTGTCGTTGCCACTAGGGATAAAACATTGATGCTATGTCTAAGGATGTAGTTGTTGATTACATTACGCACCATACTTAATGCAATTGTCTCGTTGTTTGCAACTTAATACTCGGAGGGGGTTCGGATGATAACCCGAAGGTGGACTTTTAGGCATAGATGCAGCTTGGATGGCGGCTCTATGTACTTTGTCGTAATGCCCAATTAAATCTCACTATACTCATCATGATATGTATGTGCATTGTCATGCTCTCTTTATTTGTCAATTGCCCAATCGTAATTTGTTCACCCAACATGTCGGTTTCGTCTTATGGGAGAGACACCTCTAGTGAACTCGGGACCCTGGCCCAATTCTCTTTACCGAAATACAATCTACCGCAATACTTGTTTTTATTTCCTCGCAACAATCATCTTCCGCAAATCAATCAATCCTTTGTTCCACAAGCGAGATTGACGGCCTCAATCCTTTGTTGGAGGCAAAGTGCTGTTGGCTTCGCGTTAGCAGATTCGAGCTGACCCACTGCATCCTGCGTCATGGGGCAACCTTCAACGTGCTTCTTGGCTCCTCCTCGGTTGATAAACCTTGGTTTCTCTCCAATAATGTTAACTCATCATCACCATTGCTCTTTTGTTTCCGGTGCTTTGCTTTGATACCATCATCTTCTTCATTATCGGTGTCATCATCATCAACCTCTATTATCTCCTCCAATGGTGTCTCTCCAGGGATAGCAGATTGGGCCCCAGTGACATGACGGTCTAAAAGCCCAAACAAACAAGGCCTTAGAATGGCCGGTGCGGCTGCGAGTAACAGGTCGAGGAGGCGGCGGAGGTGGTGGTGATGGTGCATAAGCCGTCGAGGGAGAGGAGGCCGAATCTGGTGAGCCAGAAGAATCGGCCCGACTCGGCGAGCCAGGCGAAGACAGCCCAGTATCCTCCGCGGAGAAGTTGGGCTCAGACGAGGCCGGCCCAGCAGGGGAGCTGCTGTCTAACGCGCGTGGCGAGGCAGAGGAGCCAGGCGGGTCAGCAGACGGGCCAAGCGAACCTGGGCCGGACGCCGCGGGTGACGAGGTCGACCCCCTGCATGGCGCTGCATGGCAGCGACGCGATCGTCATGGTGGTTCGATGCAGCCGGGAAGTCGACGTCCACTGAGGATGTTCCAGCAACAGGGGACGTCGCACCAAGCAGAGGATCATCCAGGAGCTCCAGACGGGCACCGCGGCCAGAACCTGCACCATGATTAGACAACAAGGCAGGTGTATGCGCAATATCTGCAAACTGGTCAATCGAAAATGGAGTGGATGATGCAAGGGGTTGTGGTGTTGATGATGGAAGATTAGAAAATGGAAAAGTGTTCTCATCAAAGACTACATCGCGAGAAATATACACACGGTTCGTTGGAACATGTAAACATTTGTACCCTTTGTGGAGTGAATTGTACCCTAAGAAGACACATTTTTTAGAGCGAAACTCAAGCTTGTGCTTGTTATAGGGACAAAGGTGTGACCAACAGACACACCCAAAGACCTTCAGAAAAGTGTAGTCCTGAGTTTGGTCTAATAATTTTTCTAGAGGAGTTTTCATGGCTAGGACACGAGTGGGAAGCCTATTTATGAGAAAACAGGCGGTAACAAACGCATCACTCCAATAACAAAAGGGTGTACAGAACCATGTGCAAGTAAAGTTAAACTTGTCTCGACGATGTGACGGTGCTTGCGTTCAGCAACACCGTTTTGTTGATGTGTATGGGGGCAAGCAAGGCGATGAGAGATCCCAAGTTTCTGAAAGAAGGTGTTGAGGTTCCGATACTCGCCACCCCAATCAGATTGGACATGACGTATTTTGTGCCCAAGAAGACACTCTACATGTGCTTGGAATTGCAAAAATACAGAAAACACATCAGACTTGCGTTTGAGTAAATATAACCATGTAAAACGACTGTAGGCATCAATAAAGCTGACATAGTAAGAGTGACCACTAACAGAAACCTGGGCAGGTCCCCACACATCTGAATAGACAATCTCTAATAGAGTTTTTATTACATGAGTAGAAAGCGAAAAAGGCAATTGATGACTCTTGCCCTGTTGACACGCATCACAGACGATAACGTCTTTATTGGAACTAGACTCTTTGGGTAGACTATGACGATGGAGGACATGCTGGACGACTGGAGAAGCGAGATGTCCCAAGCGGGAGTGCCACTTGGATGACGACACACGAACACTGCTGAAGACTTGTGTTTCTTTGGATGAAGAGGCGCCCAGGCCGAGCCGCTGCTCCGGAGTCGCTATCTTTTCGGCTTCATCGACGGGTCCTACCCCTGCCCGCCAGAACATGTCGCGCGCACAAGTATTGCGGGAGTTTTCGAGGGTGGTGGTGGTGGAAGGTGCGGAAAGCGGGGAGGTATGGCTGGTGAGAGCGGTGGAGGTGTCTGCTGGGGTGGTCATGGCGGCGGCGCTTGGTGGATCGCGCGGCGGCGGACGACCAAGATCGGATCGGGTGGGCGTCGGCGCTAGACGGGCGGCGGCACTACTGTGTGCTCTGATACCATGTAAAAAACCCTAGATGAGTTGGGAATATTGGATGACCAGCGTAGAGCGTGGCCTCCTGTTTATATATCACAGAGTTACAGAGGTTTACATGTACACGGTAGGGTTAGGGTAGAGTCCCTAACCAAATACAATTAGACTACAAATACATATTGTCTAACAGTCGGCAACACTGCATCCAACTCTTCCAGGGTGAAGGCTAGTTCCAGCTCCCTGTTCTCACCCTCAGAAACCCGCGTAGCATCCGGCCATAGGTCCGAAGCGAGGGAAAATGTCCTTGTTTCCCCCACCGAGCCCATAAAGCCCTGGTAAAACTGATATATGTGTTCCACCAGCTCTCCGTGGTCTCTGAGGAGACGTGGGATGACGCATTTTCGACGTCGTCGATTAGCAATAGCGTGAAAGTAAGCCGTAAACGAATCCCCCTGCAATGTCCAAAGAATACGACTACATTGACACCAGTATTCCTGGTCGGCATAATCCATCTGAATGATCTGCTCCTCCAGGTGGTACCAGAGAGCCCACCTCTCCTCATCCAGCCCCTGCGAGTTCGCAAGATCATCCAGCCGCCTTACTTGGCCCATCAGGCCATCCCTCGCCTCCTGTTTCTTCTTTCCCAGGTTCGCCCCCACCCTCTGAGCAACTGGTGCATGCACCGGGAAATGCATTGCCACAGGTCGATACTGCTTTGAGGGATTTTCTCCCTCGCCCTAGTTCAAGAAAATAAACCATTGTTTATGAGGAAAGAATGTTGTTGGAGTATAACAACCATCTCTCTATCGGTTCGGACTTGGTTTTTATTACTCCCACAAACAGAACTGACGGAAGACAAGTCGCAGAGAAGAGCATTCTACTGACTAAGATTGCAGCTGTCACTCACTAGAGAACATCAGCACACACAAAGGATGATACTGTAGAACTTCGAGTGTGGACAGTATCCAACTGGAAAGAGCGAGTGGGAATTGAGGTACAAATGGAAAGCAATACTCTCAAGGAACCAAAGAGGAAATTGCATCTCCAATTACAACGAGACTGGGAATGAAGCTTAAGCTATATACAGACAGAACAAAAATCACCTAAACTGGCTAAACAGATACCTGACATACACACTGTCGTCTCAGCGCAATGAACACGAGCAGAGTATTATCAGTTATACACTGATCAGTAAATAATTTACTGCAAACTATATTGGATTGATTGCAATAATTATGGAGCAAACTACATGTTCATCTCACATAGCTAGCTGCAAACAACTGTTGAACCATTTGCCTACACCAAGCACAGGTAGAGTATCATCCCAGATACACTGATCAATAAAAAAAATACTGCAAAAGAAAATTGGAGTGACTGCAGTAACCATGAAGCAAACTGCAAGTTCATTTCACATAGCTTAGCTGCAAACAACTCATGAACCATCTGCATAAACTGAACACAACCCACGATACAGGGAGGATGAGGAATCCTTTTTGTACAGACCCTGAACGCCACACCAAGCAGACCTAGCTATCGGGTCAGATCAAGCAGCAGCGACCTTGCGGGCCTTTTTGGCCGCGGGTGACTTGACTGTCTTGGGCTTGGCCTTAGCCTTGGCCGCGGGGGACTTCTTGGCCTTGGCGATAAGCTTCTTCTCGGGCGCCTTGCGCTTGGCGCCGGCGGCTGCCGCCTTCTTCTTGGGCTTGGCGGCATCGTTCTTCTTGGTCTTGGCAGCGTCCTTCTTCTTGGGCTTGGCGGCGTCCTTCTTCTTGGGCTTGGCCGCATCTTTGGCCGGCTTTGCCGCGGCCTTCGCCTTGGGCGAGTCCTTCTTGGCGGCGTCAGACAGCTTGTAGGAGGCCTTGACCTTGACGAGCTTGCCCTTGGCGGCGGACCCACGGAGCTGGACGGAGAGCATCTTCTTGAAGTTGGGCGGCAGGGACTTGCCGTGCTTCTCCTCGATGTACTTGGCGATGGCGACCGAGCTGGAGCCGGTCCTGTCCTTGAGCGCCGCGATGGCCTCCTTGATCATCTGCAAAGATAAAAATTGATAAACCAATCAGCTCCAATTCCGATCGAAAGCAATGACTTAACAAAAACCCAAATTTCGAACTCTTTTTTCGCGGAAAAGACAGGTTTCGTTACGATAGGGAAATGAAAAATAAGACCTTCCAAAGTTCCAATCCAGATAGGACACTGCAACCTCAAGTCGTCTTATTTTGTTTAGTTTTTTTCTTTCTAATTTCAGAAATATTGCGCGTTTTGAAGACAAACAGCATCGGGGATCAGCGCGCACGAGAGCCTACCGGCGGCAATTTCTAGGTTTGTATCTGGAAAGGGAGAGGAAGTGAGGCATGCGACGCGAGGTTCGGATGATTTCGGATGGGTAATGCGAAGGTTGTAATACCCCGAAGAATATGACCCTAGGAAGGGTAGATGTCAAATATATGCATTTGCATAGCATGCATCTCTAAAATACGGGAAGTTTTTTAAATTTTATGTTTAAGAATCAAAGTGATCAAATTTGAACTCCGATGTCGAAGTTGAACTAAGTCAAGCACTTGGATTTGAATTCAAATTCCGACTTTAAAAATGTGGGACCAACTAAGATTTGAAAACCTACATTATTTGCTTTGAACTGTTAAACCTTGTGTTATAATACCTTTAACATAAAGAAATATTTCTAAGTTATTGAATTCAAAATTGAGCTTTCACTTTGGTCAATTTTGAATTGGAATATTTTGAATAAAAAACCAAAGTCTTTGATCCAAATACTCCCAATAACTATCTCAAACAATACTCAACACTCTCAATCTCAAAATAATAAGTAAGCAAGATTCAAATATTAATAACTAAATAAATAAAAAACTGAAAAAATACAAACTTAGTATCCACATAATCATATTCTCTTTCGACCTCTAAACTATTACGAAGTAATTTACAAGATGAATCATCTAGAAATCAAAAGAATAGAAAAACCCTAATTTGGCCTATCTATCTACACTAGCACCTCCACGACTATCACCGCCATATCCACTTGATCTCCACCAAAGCACCCCACAACAACATCATTTCCTTGATCAACACCTCATTCCCATGATCATCACTTCACCATTTTCCAAATCTGCGCAGATACACAAAAAGAAAAATATTTGTGTAATGTTCAAAATCTAGGATCCACCAATTTGTGAATCTCTTTTATGTATAATCCAAAGGTATTACTCCCAAGAATAACTCCTGGCTCCATAAGCTAAAATTGCCCGGGAGAGCTTCCAAATTCAAATAATGGCAACCTTAAACATCATAGCATTCTCGTCCATATATTCTTAGGCAACACAATAATAAGGCAACATGGGCAGTACTATATTAGGAAACAAAGGCATCATGTACGACGACAAATTTGTAGGCAAAAAAATCTTTACGCAACAATCTCTAGACAACAATAGTATATCCAACATCCATTTCCATCTCAAATAACCAAGTCAACAAATAAGAAAACTCCCAAAAACTTTATTTGCATTCATGAAAGGCAACAGAACTTAAGAGCACCGATGAACATTAATTTTTCATGGCACAAATAAAAATCTTAATCTCTTAATAAAGATAAATGCCTAGACTAGCATGGGAGGCTAGCCAGACAATCTCTTAAAACACAACAACATAGCCATCATTTTCCATCCATTAAATAATTTCTCAAATTACACATTGGCACTGTCCAAATTCGCATAAGGATAGGAAACCAGTGAACCAAACCGACATACCTAAATTGGCATGCCAATAGAATTTCAAGTCATGAGTCAATTGACCACCGAGTCCATCTTCCTAGCACAAAAAACTACTTCGAGAAGTGGTTTCAAGTAGTGAGTCACCACTTGCATGGTACACATGTCACCAGCACAGTACGCAGCTCAACCTATAAATAGATGAGCGCTCACGTCCCATATGGTCACAACTCACACTACAGTCTTGGATTGAAAACTCACATATACATAGTAGAGAGAGATCTGAGAGAAAGATCAAACCAGGAGAGCTGGAGGTGAAGGGCAAGCAAGGAGGCAGTCAACTGTTCATAAACAAAAAGGAATACACAATGCTTAGTCTACAAAGGTTTATAGTTAAAGCCCTTAGGATAGATCATTAAACAAAATATAAGCCATAGGGTAGATTTTGAACCATGGGATTAAGCCTTGGTAGTTCATCACAAAGGCATGCACACTTGTTGTGCTAGTGATTGCAATCACAGGCACCCCTAGCCACTTAATAAGTAAATCCTGACATTTCTAAGCCGGAAACACCTAGGATGAACCTATTAAGTCAGGAAACAAGGCACAACCATTAACACTAATAGTCATGCTTAAATGGAGGCCATGGAATACATGGCCAAGCTTGCACTATGACCTATAAGAGATAGAGAGAGGGAGAGAGAGAGAGAGAGAGAGGCCGGTGGGTGCTGGGAGGGGATGTCCCGGAAAGGTTGGGTAGAAGGGAGGGAGATCCGACCTCCTCCTCTATCGCCTCACCATATTGTTGGCCGCTCCTGCGCCGTTGCCATGCTCGACGATTCGAGCCGCCACCTGATGCGAGGAACTCGATCTGCCACCTAGAGTCGTGGTCGCCCTGGTAGAGAAGGAGACCTTCCAGCTAGACCAAGCGAGGGAATGGACGCGAAGGTGAGGAGAGGCGGCAACAACACACGAGGTGGAGACGACACACGAATGAGAGGGTAGGAGATAAAAAAAATTCTGGATCTGGTAGGACGTACAATAGGAGATTACTGCCCGCAAAAAGAAGTAGGAGATACTCCCTCTGTTCCATTCTATAGTGCCTATAGTTTTTTGGCACGGAAATTAGCGCAAGAGTATTTTTTTATACAAGACCGCCTAACTGAATAATTTGAGATCAACGTAAAATTTGTGAAATCCATATCTTCCTAACTTACCATAACAAATCCCACAAATCTCTCTTGTTGATTCTCCATATATGTGCAGCCAAGTTCAATTAAGGAAAGTAAAACATTGTTGCCTTATTTTAAGGAATCGTTGGGCCATGCATTAGGAATCTCAATTAATTGTTTCCAATTTTGTATGGATTTTTTCTCACGCATGTTGTGTTGGAGATGAACGGGGGAGGGGGTAATTGAAAAAAAAGCCAAGCTACAACCTTATATTCTGAAACAAATCTCAAAAATCTATAGGCGCTATAGAAAGGAGCGGAGGGAGTACTTGGTTAGCGAAAATGAGGTATCACCTTCCAATTTTTTATATCTGAAATAGCTTGTGTTAAAAGGAAATAGTGGATTATATCCTGATTTTGTTTCCGCGGATGGACGGTGAGATAAATGATGAAAAGATTGAACGGATAGGATGTCTCTAATGACGACCACCAAACGCGTTGAGTGACCAACCACCAACTGCAATATAATAGTATAGATCATCGTTGTTACTTGTATTGATTGTGTTGGACAAGTCTTTGAAAGGAGAACGTTCACTCGATTGTTTCGATGGATCCATCTGCAAGGTAAAAGTGTAGCAATCAAATGATTTGCGTGCTATCGGATGGTAGTTAGACGCTAGAAGCATGAATCATTAGTAGAAATTACCAGAGATCAAATAGAGTCGTCGACAGGACCTTGGAATCTTCCACCGCCGTACCTGTTTGCATAGGTCATTGTTTGTTCACCGTGCTAATTGTATGGGAGCAATCAAAGTGGCCGAAATTTGAGATAACTCTGTCGGTTTGGAGAATTCTGCTTGGAGCAGTAGATAAAATTTTGGGTAAGGGAGCTAAACTTGGGTAATATTATGCGGCTTGCATAAGGAAGGTGATCTCTCATCTTAATTTGGCTGGAAGTAGAGAGAAATTTGGGCAAGGGGAGGAAATTTGGGAAGGTGATTATTAAAAATCCTATTGAATAAAGAAGGTGATCTCTCATCTTAATTATCAAGAGTTTATGAAGGATGCCACCAATTTTAGCAACTAATTGCATGTTGGACCAATTGACGATTATTATTTCCTTATTTTCACTCATTTTAACTTCCTTATTACCTTCATTGGAATCTTAGGTATTTGTTATGGTATCCACCCCTTTGTGTTTCAGTGGAATAAAAAAAATCCCTCGTCAACAGTTTAGGCTACTGGTTACTGCCACATCTAAAATTAACAGACATATAAAATTCGTGCAGCTTGTAACCGATGGATAGCTCATCACATTTTATTTTATTTGTGTCATAGGTTATGCCTATACCACTCCACTTTTCGTACTTTGCCACAATTTGAAATTTCACCTTTTGCCTTTAATTAGTTGATATTACATTTATTTATGCGTGTTATCCAAATTTGCTCGAGCCATGAGACACGGCCCAGATACTCGGACGATGGTCTGCGAAGCCCAGGTGGGCGACGGCGGACGACCAAAAGGGCGATGAAAGTAGGGGGAGAAGGGGGAACACGTTCCTTCTTTTTAAGTCGTATAGATATAGATAAAGATATAGATTTTTTACATGCTTGTTCTACGGTTGTAGTTGTAGATGATGTCGAGGCGGTTGTCCTTGTGTCGTCAAGCACCATGCCAACATCGTACTAACAATAGTCTGGGTGAATTGGCCGGTCTAATTAGCGGCCCAGTGGTACCTTCTAGAATCATCCCAATATATGAATATATGCATTACTCGATGTCTGTGGTAGACTCATTACAATTTCTTACCACAATACCTTCAAGCAGTACTCTCTACTTCATTGGAGTGACGTGCATGTACATGCTTATGCAGGAGTACTTGCTTGCTGTCACGTGGACGTTGAGTTTGTCACTTAGGACGGAACCGAGGATTTATTGGTTTTCATCTATGCTCCATCGCTAGGAGGGTGATTTGTTGTCTTGCTTTGGTAGTGTAATCTTCGTCCTAACACTCTCTAGAAGAAACAACTTCGACTTAGCGACATAGATCTCCCATGCTCACTACTACTTTTAGTGCGAGGCGATGTACGGTGTATCTGCGAACATCTTCTACTAAAATTTCCAATGCATCACATTCCTTAATAGATCATACCACGTGACTTTCCTATCATTCACCTTGCTCACTGACAACAAATTTTCCCATTTGACCCTAGCAACGAAACATGATTCCACTACATATGATAGGTAGCTATTTATGAAAGGTGAATGGCTGAGCATGGTGCATGATCTGGACTCATTGGTTCACACATAAATCACTTGCTAGTTGTCATATCATTAGTTTCAATGTCTACGGTGTAGTTGTTGACATTTATGGCATTCGTTGCACATCTATGTATGAACAACACTAAACCAAATGCAGCTAGCAACCCAAGACAATGTAGCCATAGTGAACTCTATAAACAAGGCAAATGAGCCTTGTTGATTTATTTTCAACAAGGGGTGGCGTAAAAAATACATACACCACACCATACTTTTTTCATAACTCAGGAAAAGAAGCAAAAACAGACACGAGTACAAGATTTTAAAAAATATTGACCAATTATGACTCATGATCATCATAAGAGCATTTTGGATGTCATTTGGAATAAGCACATGAGTACCATCATAATTTCCCATTTGGCACTAGCAACTAAACATGATTCTACTATATAGGGTGGCTAGTTATTTATGGAAGGTGAGTGGTTGAACATGGTGTGTGATATGCACATCATCGGGTCACCAAACATCACATGTTGGTTGTTGTGTCATTAGTTCCTATGTCCATGATGTAGTCGTAGACATTTTTATCGTCCGTTACACACCTATATATGAACAACCGCTAACCAAATATAGCAAACAAACCAAGACAATGTATTCATAGAGGACTCAATCAAAAACAATAAATTTGTCTTGTTGATTTATTTTTTAATATTGACATATTATTAGTGATAATCTTCATAATCACATTTTGGATACCATTATATCCTCCAACCCTCTCTCTCTCTACCTCCTCTGCATCCCACCGTGCCTCTGGGTCACAGCCGAACCCTTTCACTCCATCAGCCTACAACCAAAGAGAAACGTTAGGTTTATTTTCTGCATCTCGTTAAGAATGATCTAAGAATGAGTCGTTACAGGCCGTAAATGGCAAAGCAAATGTAGCATTTATTTTGGTAGTGAAGTGATTTTAGTGAAGAAGGCGCAGGGGGCTGGATCTGATCGGCGAACGGTAGGAATAGCCCCAGAAACTAAGTCTCGTGGAAGATCAATACGTACGGGAGAGGTGCGGAGGGGCATCGCGGCCCGTGATAAATGGCGGGGGACCTATCGGGGCGCTGATCCGGCGGGTGCCGGCAGCGAGGAGGAGTTAGGTTTTCGACATTTAGTGTTTCCTAGCGGCGGTGGGTGGGTGGGGAGAGTGGAGGGGTCCGGTGAGCGGGAGCGTTGGCGATGGGGATCATCGGGGGAGGGGACGGAAGGGCAGGTAGGTCGTGCTCACTTGGAAGCTGGTATGTCGCCGCCACGTGGAAGGGCCCGACGCCCGCCGCTCCCTCCTTCCTACCGGACGCGGCGGCGGAGGGGCGCATCAGGGATAGGTTGGAGTGGGGGTGATCTGAAATGGTGGAGGAGCGGGAGCTGAAGTGGAGTGGCCGGGGCGGCGTGGAGGGGAAGGGAAAAATTCCCCACGAGGTGAGAGATAGAGAGGTGACAGGGTGGGGATTTCAAAAAAATTGGGGGAGATTTCGATTTCGAAACACACATTTTTTGGCCCCAGCCCGCGCGCTACCGCTGTCTCCCTCCGGAGTCCGGACAAGCGCACCTGGCTCACGGCACCCAGCGGAGAGGCTTTTTTTTAAGTGAAGGAATTTTCGCTTGGTTGGGCCGTCTTTCTTTGGGTACACGGTTTTGGCCTGGGAACTCGTGTTCGACGTTTACATTTTGGCATTTGTGTTCTCATTTCTACATTTTGGCATTCGTGCCCATGAGTTAGCTAAGTTTAGTTATTTTAATAATCAATCTTGTAATCGGGTGGATGAACCCCTAGCTTTCTCTTAGACACTCTCATTAGTAATGTAACCATACTTTGATATTGGGCAGTAAGTTTTAGACACACTTTTTTCCTTACGAGAGTACTAATGGAATTGAAAGGTTTTTAATGAGACGAGTTGCTAGCATAACATATTATGGTTCCAAAAAATGCTGACGTTGAGGAGCAGATAGTCTGCGAGACAAAAGATAAGCTGCTCGACCTGGGTCTGTTCGGCGTTGTTAAGCTTTTGGAATCGCCTCCCTAAGCAGAAACATATATGGACATGCATTACTCGAGTCATTACAAATTCACATCCGGATACCTTGCAACAATGCTTTTTGCTACGTTGGTGTGAAGGGGTTGTACATGCTTAGACAATAGCACTAGGATGGCTACATTGAAGTCGACGATGAGCTTGTCACTTAGGAGGGCACTGAACCTTCGTTGTTGTGCATCTATGATCCATCATTTGGAAGGCAATTCGTTGTCTAGCTTTGGCAGTGTAAACTTCATCCAAACACGCTCTAGACGGAACAACATCGACTTAGCAACATAGATCTACCGCGCTCACTCCAACCTTCAAAGTGGGACCCGTACATGACCGTTTTCCAGAACTCCTACTAGAATTCCCAGTGCATCTTATTCCTTAATAGATTGCACTACGTGACTCTCCTACCATTCACTTCGCTTGCCGTCCACAATTTTTTCCATTTGGCCCTAGCAACTAAGCGTGATGATACTATATAGGATAGCTAGCTATTTATGGAACGTGAGTGGCTGAACATGGTGTGTGATATACTCACCGGGTCACCAGAAACCAGATGCTAGTTATTGTGCCATTAGTTCTTATGCCCATGATGTAGTCGTAGACATTAACTTCTTTCATTGTACGTCTATACGTCTATATATGAACAACTGCCAAACCAAACATAGCTAGCAAACCAAACGAAGACAATGTAGCCAAGCATGCACTCTGACCTATAAGAGAGAGAAGATTAATATTAGGACAAGATAAATAACTACATGAACTAAGCAAAACACCTAAAAACTACATAACCTATAACGTATATGATAAGCTCACCAAGAAGCTATTAGGCTCACCTAAGCTACTGTAAATAACTAACAACTAAAAGAATTCTTAAGAACACTCAATTAACACAAGTAATAAGTTGACAAAGAACTGTCATGATTAAATCTTGATCATCGAGTGATAAAAAAATATTTGAGTGCCCAATAATTACTTCAGTGATAGAATAATTATTGAATGTGTTGACGTAATTAAACAAAACTATACAATTGTTTACTTAAACTTGAATAGCAACCAGTGACAGTCAACTATCAAAACCGAAGAAAAAATAAATGTATGTGACCAAATTGGAAGAAGTACTAACTAAATGAAGTTTATTAGCAACCAAGAACTAATAGAAAGTCACCTAAGCCACCTAAATAACCAGGAAGAACATGTGAAACAACTGAAATGAACAATTTTTAAGTGTTGCCTGATAGAACCAAAGAAATTTCACTAACAGCTGGAATTAAGAAGGAATCGATGAGTAGGATTAGTTTGGACGAACTCCTAATCACTAAGGACATGTTAGAACCCCATATCAATCCTTAGACAACCCAATGAACCCTAGAACTCGAGTCAGCTATGATCGACCAGTAGAAACTCTAGAATTTGATCCAAGACGAACATAGAGGAAGAGTAGTAGGCCGGGAGAGGGGAGAGGCATAGAACGTACCTTGGACATTAGAGCACCATCGGGGATCTTAATCTCGACATACGGTGCCGCCATGAATGGCATAGCGGCACAGTGTCAATACTAGGAGCACCCCCTCGTGGGCAGCTCGACATGCGCCTGGCCAGGGCATTGCCGCAATGTCGTAGACACCGTAGGAGTAGCCTGGGAGTCCATCGAGGTAGCCCAAGCTCAGCGGTGAACCCATGGAGACGAGGTTAAATCGAGTTGCATAGGATTGTATAGAGGAAAGAGGCTCGTAGTTTAGGCACAAGCGTGAAGATAGCAGCAGCAGGAAACGGTTGCGGCTGGCCGACGGCAGTGCGGACAAATCAATCGCCATCGCGAGCGCGTGAGAGAGAGGGTCGAGTGAGGCGGGCGGGTGCCGTCGGTCGGTTCGACAGGACCGATTCGGCCGAGTTTTGTCCAAAATAGATTAACATGGATGGATCCACCTATCAGGGGTACTTTCGTCATTTTAATAATCCTTTGAAACTATAAAAATCAACAGAATCCCAAAAAAAAGTCAGAAAAATAAGATAAAAATACCTAAGATAAAAGTAGTGAATAGTCCAAATATGAATTTTGTTTGATTATTTGAAGTAATTTTGTTTGTATAATTATTTGAGGCATCACGTGTTAGAGGGAACTGGCAGGGTACCGCCGTTGCGGAGAATGGCCAAGACGGATATGGAACTCTGCGCAGTAGGGGAGCAGCTGGTGGATCCATGGCGAAGCAAGACCTTGGGGTGTCATCGCATTGGCCATGGATGTCGAGGTTCACGCCGATTTGTGAGGGTTTCTCGGTGGTGAGGGATTGGATTATTTGGGGAGAAAGATCAGAGGATGCTCCCCGCTGACGATGTTAACCATGGGACGACCTCCTCAGTCGGCGGCAGGGGATGTGGGCGAGATTGGGGGATGTGCCGTGTGCGGTGGCGACACGGGGATGTCTCATAGTCGCGTGGGGGTGACCCGTAGTCAGGTTAGAGTTTTCTAACCCAACAAACTGAACCCCAGTTTACGCAATAAAGGGTTTTCTGCATCACTTTGATGGAGAGGCCGGGGCTATGTTCCCCATTTCGAACAAAAATCACCTAGTATACTGGTCTCCCAATCAAGTTTTTCCCCAATGGTGACAAGTTACTACTAGACATGGAACAAATAGAAGAAGAAGTTCAAGAGGAAGATACATTTTTTATTGATAAAGAAGAGGAAGATAGATAGATCACCACCACTGATCAGCTAAGACATTTACATCTCCCGTACCAACCTTCTATTTATTTATGTATGCTCACTGAGCATCTCCACCGGCGCGCGTCAAATGGGCGCCGGAAGGTGCACCGCATAGCTGTATGGAGGACGCCGGCAGGAGCTCCTTAGTTTAGGGACGACAATCCCACACCGACACGTCAATACGGCTGGCCCCAAAAAAAATTGATTTTCCTTTTTTCCCTAAATTATAACACTTTATATAGTTCAAATAATAATTTACAACGTTTAAACATACAAATTATTCCACAAAAATAGTTTGAACATACATGTTCATAAAAAAATTAAATAAATTGCAATCCAACAAGTTCATGAATCATGAAACATTTCCTCTCCGCACCCCAAAATGCTCAACTAGATCATTCTATAGTTGAGTATGAACACCTCATGCATGTGGAGGAAAGCGGCAAACTAGGCCCTTCCCAACCCTCGAACCACCACGGCGAGGCGTACTGACGGCGAGGAGGTGCTGGAGAAGGCGGAGAAGGTTCACGAACATCAACAATTGTTATTGCCGCTCTACAATGACATTGGCTTCCTGATGCACGAACAACTCGTTATCATCTCGCCGTCGCTGTCCAGCGCGGCAATCGGCCGAACACCTTGTGGGTGGTGGCGCCGGGGGAGACGTTGGGGAAGACGGTAGGTTCAGCAACGCAACAACGCGAGACAGCGGAGGTGTCGGCGTTGGCTACATCGGCGGTTTCTAGGTGGACGAGCAAAGGCCAAGCACGAAGAAGGAGGGGGCGACGACGGTGATGGTGATTCGGAGGGATGGAAGGCGGATGGGAGGTCGCAGAGCAGGTGGAGAATGGTCGGGTTTGGCTGCCAAGAGGGTCCCGCGGGGCGAAATCCTATGTGGACGGGAGTGCCGGCGCGTCCGTTCGGTACCCCACGCGTAGGGGTCGGCACGGGGTTACCGTCGATTCTATTGGGCTCCAAAACTGACCGGCTACTTTTGAGGCGCGTCAGTGTAGCCCCAAAACAGTGTTGGACCCCCAAATCGCTATTGGGCGCGCTGCTGGAGATGCTCTAAGGCGATTTTGTACCGGCCAACTGCAGTAATTGCATGATTCGGACACAGTTTGCTTGTAGTGCTTCCTGATTAGACTCTTAATTTTACTTTCTGTTATTCTCAGTTGATCTTGTGAATTTACATGTACTTTTTTTTAACTAGCAGGGATTTTCTCCCTCGCCCCAGTTCAAGAGACGAAACCATTGTTTTTCAGGAAAGAATCTTGTTGGAGTATAACGACCATCTCTCTATCAGTTTGGACTTGGTTTTGGTTACTCCCACAAACAGCACTGACGGAGTACAAGTCGCAGAGAAGAGCATTCTACACACTAAGGTTGCAGCTGATACTTGCTAGAGAACATGAACATCAGCACACGCAAAGGATGATGCTGTGGAATTTCGAATGTGGACAGTGTCCAACTCAAAAAGAGGGAAGGGGAATTGGGGTTCAAATGGAAAACAATACTCTCAAGAAACCCCAAGGGGAAATTGTGTCTCCAATTATAACGAGACTGGGAACGAAGCAGAAGCTATATGCAGACAGAACAAGAACAGAGTATCATCAAGGATACCTGACGTCCACAACGGCGTCTTAGCGAAATGAAAAAGAACAGAGTATCAACAAGGATACCTGACATCCACACTGTCGTCTCAGCAAAATGAAAAAAGAACAGAGTATCATCAAGGATACACTACTGATCAGTAAACAATTTACTGCAAAATAAATTGGAGTGATTGCAATAATTATGGAGCAAACTGCAAGTTCATCTCACATAACTAGCTCCAAACAGCTGCTGAACCATTTGTCTACACCAAACACGGGTAGAGTATCATATCATCAATGATACACTGATGAATAAAAAAAATACTGCAAAAGAAATTGGAGTGATTGCAATAACTACGGAGCAAACTGCAAGTTCATTTCACATAGCTTAGCTGCAAACAACTCATGAACCATCTGCATAAACTGAACACAACCCACGATACAGGGAGGATGAGGAATCCTTTTTGTACAGACCCTGAACGCCACACCAAGCAGACCTAGCTATCGGGTCAGATCAAGCAGCAGCGACCTTGCGGGCCTTTTTGGCCGCGGGTGACTTGACTGTCTTGGGCTTGGCCTTAGCCTTGGCCGCGGGGGACTTCTTGGCCTTGGCGATAAGCTTCTTCTCGGGCGCCTTGCGCTTGGCGCCGGCGGCTGCCGCCTTCTTCTTGGGCTTGGCGGCATCGTTCTTCTTGGTCTTGGCAGCGTCCTTCTTCTTGGGCTTGGCGGCGTCCTTCTTCTTGGGCTTGGCCGCATCTTTGGCCGGCTTTGCCGCGGCCTTCGCCTTGGGCGAGTCCTTCTTGGCGGCGTCAGACAGCTTGTAGGAGGCCTTGACCTTGACGAGCTTGCCCTTGGCGGCGGACCCACGGAGCTGGACGGAGAGCATCTTCTTGAAGTTGGGCGGCAGGGACTTGCCGTGCTTCTCCTCGATGTACTTGGCGATGGCGACCGAGCTGGATCCGGTCCTGTCCTTGAGCGCCGCGATCGCCTCCTTGATCATCTGCCAAGATCAAATCGCGAAACCAATCAGCCCCAATTCCGATCGAAACCAATGAATGAACAGAAAATGAAGAATACAGGAGAGGTTCGGACGGTCACCTCGAAGTAGGGCGGGTGGGATGCGCCGGCGGCGGCGGTCTTCGGCTTGGCGGCGGAGGGCTTCGGCTTGGTCGCCGCGGCGGCGGGCTTGGCGAGGGGAGCCATGGTGGCAGAGATCTGGAACTGAAACTGGCGCTTTGGGAATCTGAGAATGAGCTCGAGAGTTGGATGGATTTGGACGACCGGGTCGAGGGCTATTTATACCCGCGGAGGGAAGCGATCCGGGGAGGTGGTAGTGCTGCGATCTCATTGGCTAGCGTTTGGGTGCTGCGGATCGCGATTCCCGGGAGGGCAAGACGGCGGGAAACTCTGAAAACCCAAATTTGAAGCTTTCTATTTTGGCGGAAAAGGCAGGTTTCCAATCAAAATCGCACGATGCCACCACCACTTCTCCGACGTACCAGGGCCGATCCTTCGCAGCATGGCATCGGGTCCACACAACTAGGAAGAAGTTTCCTCTCAAGGTGGAACCAGTCATGCTGGATTCCGCTTAGCACAAAAAAGGAAAAAAAAAACAGAAATTGTTGTATCATTTGGTTCCATCGAGAGTGTTGTTGTAATAACTTTGCAAAACTTATGTCTTTTGATGGTAAGTACTACGCATGCATGAGATGTAAGGCGGACACACTTATCTTGTTATTTTTATCATTTTTTATATGTTTTAAGTAAGTGTTGGTTTCTTGTTTTTCCGGGTTTGCGAGCGATTTGACTTTTTGTGAGATGAAAAACTTTTAGCCGGAAAAAATAGTTGGGTCGATATTTCTTAATAGCAATCAATCAAGAACCTCGAAAACAACATCGCCCACCGCCGAAGATAGCATCAACGAACATTCCTTGGCAACACCGACGCCCCCGATGGCAGCACCTCCTCCCACCATTGGAAGCAACTGCGCCCACCGCTGGCAGCATGACATGGTCGGCTTTACATCACCATGTGCCAATGCTTGCGGTAGTTTGTTGAAAGAATCGTCTGCCGCACCTAGACAGGGGTGAATAGTGCTACCATTTTTTTTTAAATTAGGCTTGACATAAAAGATAAATTCGCTAGATATGCAACTAAGTGAATTTACCTAGATGACTAGCTACACAACTACGCAAGCTACCACTAAGAGCATCTCCAGTCGCCCCCCATTCAGCGTCGACGCTAGCCTTTAGCCGGTCAAATGAATGGTGTCGACGCGAAGTTTTCTATGGGGGAGGGGTTGTTTCCCTACCCCCCCCCCCCAGACAGCCTCCCAAATAGATTGGACGGGCCACTGATACGTCTCAAACGTATCTATAATTTCTTATGTTCCATGCTAGTTTTATGACAATACTCACATGTTTTATACACATTTTATATCATTTTGATGCATTTTCCGGCACTACCCTATTAACAAGATGCCGAAGCGCCAGTTCCTGTTTTCTGCTGTTTTTGGTTTCAGAAATCCTACACAGGAAATATTCTCGGAATTGGACGAAACAAAAGCCCACGGTCTTATTTTCCACGGAGCCTTCCAGAAGTCCGAAGAGGTGACGAAGAGGGGCCACGAGGCGGCCACCCCACAAGGCGGCGCGATGGGGCCCCTGGCCGCGTCGGCCTATGGGGTGGGCCCCTCGGGCGCCCCCCCCCCCCCGACTCTGCCCCTTCGCCTATTTATTCTCTCCGTCGCGAAAACCCTATTACCGAGAGCCACGATACGAGAAAAGTTACTGTGACGCCGCCGCCGCCAATCCCATCTCGGGGGATACTGGAGATCGCCTCCGGCACCCTGTCGGAGAGGGGATTCATCACCGGAGGGCTCTACATCATCATGCCCGCCTCCGGATTGATGCGTGAGTAGTTCATCCTTGGACTATGGGTCCATAGCATTAGCTAGATGGTTGTCTTCTCCTCTTGTGCTATCATGTTTAGATCTTGTGAGCTGCCTAACATGATCAAGATCATCTATTTGTAATGCTACATTTGTGTTTGTTGGGATCTGATGAATATGGAATACTATGTCAAGTTGATTATTGATCTATCATATATGTGTTGTTTATGATCTTGCATGCTCTCCGTTGCTAGTAGAGGCTCTGGCCAAGTTGATACTTGTAACTCCAAGAGGGAGTATTTATGCTCGATAGTGGGTTCATGCCTCCATTGAATTTGGGACAGTGGATGTAAAGTTCTAAGGTTATGGATGTGTTGTTGCCACCAGGGATAAAACATCAATGCTTTGTCTAAGGATATTTGTGTTGATTACATTACGCACAATACTTAATGCAATTGTCTGTTGTTTGCAACTTAATACTGGAAGGGGTGCGGATGCTAACCCGAAGGTGGACTTTTTAGGCATAGATGTAATCAAAGTACCTTTCCGGTCTAAGTGATTTACATGATCTCATGGTCGAAAGGACTAGGTAACTATGTATCGAAAGCTTATAGCAAATAACTTAATGACGTTATCTTATGCTACGCTTAATTGGGTGTGTCCATTACATCATTCATATAATGACATAACCTTGTTATTAATAACATCCAATGTTCATGATCATGAAACTATGATCATCTATTAATCAACAAGCTAGTTAAGAGGCTTACTAGGGACTCATTGTTGTTTACATAACACACATGTATCAATGTTTCGGTTAATACAATTATAGCATGGTATATAAACATTTATCATAAACACAAAGATATATAATAACCACTTTTATTATTGCCTCTTGGGCATATCTCCAACAGCCTCCCACTTGCACTAGAGTCAATAATCTAGATTACATTGTAAGGTACCTAACACCCATGGCATTTTGGTGTTGGTCATGCTTTGCCCTAGGGAGAGCTTTAGTCAACGGATCTCGCTACATTCAGATCAGTGTGTACTTTGCAAATCTTTACTTCTCCATCTTCGATGTACTCGCGAATCGAATGATAACGCAGCTTGATATGCTTCAGCCTCTTGTGTGACCTTGGTTCTTGTGCATTGGCGATGGCACCCATGTTTGTCACAATAGATGACTTGTGGGTCCAATGCACTAGGAACCACACCGAGCTCTACAATGAACCTTTTCATCCATACCGCTTCTGATGAAGCTCTAAAGCCACTATGTACTCCGATTCATCTGAAGAATTCGCCACCGTGCACTGCTTCGAGCTTGACCATCTTACTGCAGCACCATTCAATATAAACACGTACCCAGACTGAGACTTAGAGTCATCAGGATCAGTGTTCCAACTTGCATCGGTGTAAACTGGTTACAACGAGCTCTTGGTCACCTCCATAACAAAGAAACATATCCTTAGTTCTTTTCAAGTACTTCAGGATATTCTTGACCGCTGTCCATTGTTCCATTCCTGGATCACTTTGATATCTGCTAGTCAAACTAACTACATGTGCTATATCCGGTCTACTACATAGCATGTTATACATGATAGAGCCTACTGCCGAGGCATAGGGGATCTGATTCATCCTCTCTCTTTCTTGTGCCGTAGATGGACCTTGAGTCTTACTCAAGACCTTGCCTTGTAACATAGGTAAGAACCCTTTCTTACTTTCGTCCATTCTATACTTCTTTAGAATCCTGTCCAGATATGTACTTTGTGAAAGCCCTATTAGGCGTCTTGATCTATCTCTATAAATCTTGATGCCTAATATGTACGATGCTTCACCAAGGTCTTTCATTGAAAAACTATTATTCAAATAACCTTTTACACTGCTTAATAGTTCTATATCATTCCCAATCAATAATATTTCATCTGCACATAATATCAGGAACGCTACAGAGCTCCCACTCACTTTCTTGTAAATACAGGCCTCTCCATGACACTGTATAAACCCGAAGTCTTTGATCACCTTATCAAAGCGTCGGTTCCAACTTCTGGATGCTTGCTTCAGTCCATAAACCGAACGCCGAAGTTTGCACACCTTGTCAGCATTTTTAGGATCGACAAAACCTTTGGGTTGTACCATATACAACTCTTCCTCAATGTCTCCATTAAGGAACGCCGTTTTGACATCCATCTGCCAAATATCATAATCGAAAAATGCAGCTATTGCTAACAAAATCCTCACAGATTTTAGCTTCGCTACAGGTGAGAAAGTCTCATCGTAGTCAACACCTTGAATTTGTCGGAAACCCTTTGCGACAAGTCGAGCTTTATAGACAGTAATGTTACCATCAGCATCTGTTTTTCTCTTGAAAATCCATTTATTCTCGACAGCCTTGCGGCTATCAGGTAAGTCTACCAAAGTCCATACTTTGTTATCATACATGGATCCCATTTCGGATTTCATGGCTTCTTGCCATTTGTTGGAATCTGGGCTCATCATCGCTTCTTCATATGTCGCAGGGTCTTCATCATTGTTGTCCACAATCATGACATTTAGACAAGGATCATACCAATCAGGAGTGGCACGTTCCCTTGTCGGTCTGCGAGGTTCAGTAGTTATCTCGTTCGAAGTTTCATGATCATTATCATTAGCTTCCTCTATTACCGGTGCAGGTGGCACAGGAACAATTTCCGGTACTGCGGTACTCTGATCAATGAGAGAAGATTCAGTAATCTCGTCGAGTTCTACTTTTCTTCCAGTCACTTCTTTAGTGAGAAATTCTTTCTCAAGAAAGGTTCCGTTCTTAGCAACAAAGATTTTGCCTTCGGATCTGTGATAGAAAGTGTACCCTATAGTTTCCTTAGGGTATCCTATGAAGACGCATTTCTCCGCTTTGGGTTCTAGCTTGTCCGGTGATAGAGTGTAAGACACACGTCCGTTGGGAACCCCAAGAGGAAGGTGTGATGCGTACAGCAGCAAGTTTTCCCTCAGTAAGAAACCAATGTTTATCGAACCAGTAGGAGTCAAGGATCACGTGAAGGTCGTTGGTGACGGAGTGTAGTGCGGCACAACACCAGGGATTCCGGCGCCAACGTGGAACCTGCACAACACAATCAAAGCACTTTGCCCCAACGTAACAGTGAGGTTGTCAATCTCACCGGCTTGCTGAAAACAAAGGATTAGATGTATAGTGTGGATGAGGATGTTTGTTTGCGAAGAACAGTAAAGAATAAGTATTGCAGTAGATTGTATTTCCGATGTAAAGAATGGACCGGGGTCCACAGTTCACTAGTGGTGTCTCTCCCATAAGATAAATAGCATGTTGGGTGAACAAATTACAGTTGGGCAATTGACAAATAAAGAAGGCATAACAATGCACATACATATATCATGATGAGTACTATGAGATTTAATCAGGACATTACGACAAAGTACATAGACCGCTATCCAAAGCATGCATCTATGCCTAAAAGTCCACCTTCAGGTTATCATCCGAACCCCTTCCAAGCATTAAGTTGCAAACAACGTACAATTGCATTAAGTATGGTGCGTAATGTAATCAACACAAATATCCTTAGACAAAGCATTGATGTTTTATCCCTAGTGGCAACAAGACATCCACAACCTTAGAACTTTCTCGTCACCGCCCTGCATTCAATGGAGGCATGAACCCACTATCGAGCATAAATACTCCCTCTTGGAGTTACAAGTATCAACTTGGGCAGAGCCTCTACTAGCAACGGAGAGCATGCAAGAACATAAACAACATATATGATAGATTGATAATCAAATTGACATAGTATTCAATATTCATCGGATCCCAACAAACACAACATGTAGCATTACAAATAGATGATCTTGATCATGATAGGCAGCTCACAAGATCTAACATGATAGCACAATGAGGAGAAGACAACCATCTAGCTACTGCTATGGATCCATAGTCCAAGGGTGAACTACTCACACATCGATCCGGAGGCGATCATGGTGATGAAGAGTCCTCCGGGAGATGATTCCCCTCTCCGGTAGGGTGCCGGAGGCGATCTCCTGAATCCCCCGAGATGGGATTGGCGGCGGTGGCGTCTCTGGAAGGTTTTCCGTATCGTGGCTCTCGGTACCGGGGTTTTCGCGACGAAGGCTTTAAGTAGGCGGAAGGGTAGGTTTAGGGGCGACACGAGGGCCCCACACAACATGGTGGCGCGGGCCCAGCCCTGGCCGCGCGGCCCTGGCGTGGCGGCGCCTCGTCGCCCCACTTCGTAATCCTTTCGGTCTTCTGGAAGCTTCGTGGAAAAATAGGACCCTGGGCGTTGATTTCGTCCAATTCCGAGAATATTTCCTTACTAGGATTTCTGAAACCAAAAACAGCAGAAAACAAGCAACTGGCTCTTCGGCATCTCGTCAATAGGTTAGTGCCGTAAAATGCATAATAATGACATAAAGTGTGTATAAAACATGTGAGTATCATCATAAAAGTAGCATGGAACATAAGAAATTATAGATACGTTTGAGACGTATCAAGCATCCCCAAGCTTAGTTCCTACTCGCCCTCGAGTAGGTAAACGATAACAAAGATAATTTCTGAAGTGACATGCTATCATAATCTTGATCAATACTATTGTAAAGCATATGAGATGAATGCAACGATTCGAAGCAATGGTGAAGACAATGAGTAAACAAATGAATCATATATCAAAGAATTTTCATGAATAGTACTTTCAAGACAAGCATCAATAAGACTTGCATAAGAGTTACTCATAAAGCAATAAATTCTTAGTAAAGGCATTGAAGGAACACAAAGGAAGATATAAGTTTCAGCGGTTGCTTTCAGCTTCAACATGTATATCTCATGGATAATTGTCAACACAAAGCAATATAACAAGTGCAATAGGTAAACATGTAGGAATCAATGCACACAGTTCACACAAGTGTTTGCTTCTAAGATAGAAAGAAGTAGGTAAACTGACTCAACAATAAAGTAGAAGATAGGCCCTTCGCAGAGGGAAGCATGGATTACTATATTTGTGCTAGAGCTTTTTATTTTGAAAACATAGAAACAATTTTGTCAACGGTAGTAATAAATCATATGTGTTATGTATAAGATATCCTATAAGTTGCAAGCCTCATGCATAGTATACCAATAGTGCTCGCACCTTGTCCTAATTAGCTTGGATTAACATGGATTATCATTGCATAGCATATGTTTCAACCAAGTGTCACAAAGGGGTACCTCTATGCCGCCTGTACAAAGGTCTAAGGAGAAATTTCGCATTGGATTTCTCGCTTTTGATTATTCTCAACTTAGACATCCATACCGGGACAACATAGACAACAGATAATGGACTCCTCTTTAATGCATAAGCATTCAACAGCTAATAATATTCTCATAAGAGATTGAGGATTAATTGTCCAAACTGAAACTTCCACCATGGATCATGGCTTTAGTTAGCGGCCCAATGTTCTTCTCTAACAATATGCATACTCAAACCATTTGATCACGATAAATCACCCTTACTTCAGACAAGACGAACATGCATAGCAACTCACATGATATTCAACAAAGGTGTAATAGTTGATGGCGTTCCCAGAAACATGGTTACCACTCAACAAGCAACTTATTAAGAAATAAGATACATAGCTACATATTCTTCACCACAATAGTTTTTAAGGCTATTTTCCCATGAGCTATATATTGCAAAGACAAAGGATAGAATTTTTAAAGGTAGCACTCAAGTAATTTACTTTGGAATGACAGAGAAATACCATGTAGTAGGTAGGTATGGTGGACACAAATGGCATAGTTTTTGGCTCAAGGATTTGGATGCATGAGAAGAATTCCTCTCAATACAAGGCTAAGCTAGCAAGGTTGTTTGAATCAAACTCAAGTATAAAACGGTACAACAAAGCTTACATATGAACATATTGTAAGCATTATAAGACTTTACATCGTCTCCTTGTTGTTCAAACACCTTAACCAGAAAATATCTAGACTCTAGAGACCAATCATGCAAACCAAATTTTAGCAAGCTCTATGTAGTTCTTCATTAATAGGTGCAAAGTACATGATGCAAGAGCTTAAGCATGATCTATATGAGCACAACAATTTCCAAGTATCAAATTATTCAAGACATTATACCATTTACCACATGCGGCATTTTCTGTTTCCAACCATATAACAATGAACGAAGTAGTTCAACCTTCGCCATGAACATTAAGAATAAAGCTAAGAACATATGTGTTCATACGAAACAGCGGAGCGTGTCTATCTCCCAAACAAAGAATGCTAGGATCCAATTTTATTCAAACAAAAACAAAAACAAACAGATGCTCCAAGTAAAGCACATAAGATGTGACGGAATAAAAATATAGTTTCACTAGAGGTGACCTGATAAGTTGTCGATGAAGAAGGGATGCCTTGGGAATCCCCAAGCTTCGATGCTTGAGTCTTCTTAAAATATGCAGGGATGAACCACGGGGGCATCCCCAAGCTTAGACTTTTCACTCTTCTTGATCATATTGTATCATCCTCCTCTCTTGACCCTTGAAAACTTCCTCCACACCAAACTCAAAACAAGCTCATTAGAGGGTTAGTGCATAATTGAAAATTCATATATTCAGAGGTGACATAATCATTCTTAAAACTTCTGGACATTGCACAAAGCTATTGAAAGTTAATGGAACAAAGAAATCCATCAAACATAGCAAAACAGGCAATGCGAAATAAAAGGCTGAATCTGTCAAAATAGAACAGTCTGTAAAGACGATTTTTTCAGGGGCACTTAACTTGCTCATATGAAAATGCCCAAATTGAATGAAAGTTGCGTACATATCCGAGGATCACGCACGTAAATTGGCAGATTTTTCGAAATTTTCTACAGCAGGGGCGGCTCAATTTCGTGACAGCAAGAAATCTGTTTCTGCGCAGTAATCCAAATCTAGTATTGACTTTACTATCAAAGACTTTACTTGGCACAACAATGCAATAAAATAAAGATAAGGAGAGGTTGCTATAGTAATAACTTCCAAGACTCAAATATAAAATAAAAGTGCAGAAGTAAATAATGGGTTGTCTCCCATAAGTGCTTTTCTTTAACGCCTTTCAGCTAGGCGCAGAAACTGTGTATCAAGTATTATCAAAAGATGAAGCATCAACATCAATAGGTATCTTAGATGCTCCCCCATCCGTAGTGGTGCTAAGGGCTTTGTCAATTTTAGGCCTATAGTAGTTTTTCGGCTTAGGCACTTTAGAGGCATACATGAGCTTTTGCTCCTTACCCACATAGGCTTTCTCCTTAAACTTAAGAGAAAAAAAGTTAAACCCAAGGTTCCCATAGCTTCTTCAAGTTCACTAATCCTATGGGTTCGATTATCATGAGTAGCACAAGTTTCTAAAACGGCAATTCTCTCATTGATTCCACTTAGAGTTTTATCGAGGTTATCAGTGTTATTAAGTAATATTCCCAATTTAGTCTCAACACTTGGAAGATTTTTCTCTATGGCTTCCAACTTTTTCATGACATCTTCAAGAGAGATTTCAATTTTAGCTTCATTAACATGTGGTATTCCAACTAGACTCTCAATAATGCAACTAGCTTCTAAAGCAGGAGTGCCTAGGAAATTACCTCCCGCAAGAGTATCAAGAACATACCTATTCAAGCTAGAGATACCAACATAAAAATTCCTAAGTAGTATAATAGTGGAGTGTTTCTTGATGCACCTATGATGAGCATCACTAATTCTATACCAAGCATCTTTAAAACTTTCTCCCCTTGTTGCTTAAACGAACGAACTTCAACTTCCGGATTACTCATTTTTAGTAATAGTAAATAAAGCAAATTGAATAAAGTAAATGCAAGTAACTATTTTTTTGTGTTTTTAATATGGAGAACAAGACAGTAAATAAAGTAAAGCTAGCAACTAATTTTTATTTATTTTTGATATAGAGAACAAACAAAACAGTAAATAAAATAAAGTAAAGCAAGACAAAAACAAAGTAAAGAGATTGGATGTGGAAGACTCCCCTTGCAGCGTGTCTTGATCTCCCCGGCAACGGCGCCAGAAAAAGTGCTTGATAGCGTGTAAGACACACGTCCGTTGGGAACCCCAAGAGGAAGGTGTGATGCGTACAACAGCAAGTTTTCCCTCAGTAAAAAACCAAGGTTTATCGAACCAGTAGGAGTGAAGGATCACATGAAGGTCGTTGGTGACGGAGTGTAGTGCGGCGCAACACCAGGGATTCCGGCGCCAAAATGGAACCTGCACAACACAATCAAAGTACTTTGCCCCAACGTAACAGTGAGGTTGTCAATCTCACCGGCTTGCTGAAAACAAAGGATTAGATGTATAGTGTGGATGATGATGTTTGTTTGCGAAGAACAAGTAAAGAACAAGTATTGCAGTAGATTGTATTTCGGATGTAAAGAATAGACCGGGGTCCACAGCTCACTAGTGGTGTCTCTCCCATAAGATAAATAGCATGTTGGGTGAACAAATTACAGTTGGGCAATTGACAAATAAAGAAGGCATAACAATGCACATACATATATCATGATGAGTACTATGAGATTTAATCGGACATTCCGACAAAGTACATAGACCGCTACCCAACATGCATCTATGCCTAAAAAGTCCACCTTCAGGTTATCATCCGAACCCCTTCCAGTATTAAGTTGCAAACAACAGACAATTACATTAAGTATGGTGCGTAATGTAATCAACACAAATATCCTTAGACAAAGCATTGATGTTTTATCCCTAGTGGCAACACCACATCCACAACCTTAGAACTTTCTATCACTGTCCCAGAATCAATGGAGGCATGAACCCACTATCGAGCATAAATACTCCATCTTGGAGTTACAAGTATCAACTTGGCTAGAGCCTCTACTAGCAACGGAGAGCATGCAATAACATAAACAACATATATGATAGATTGATAATCAACTTGACATAGTATTCAATATTCATCGGATCCCAACAAACACAACATGTAGCATTACAAATAGATGATCTTGATCATGATAGGCATCTCACAAGATCTAACATGATAGCACAATGAGGAGAAGACAACCATCTAGCTTATACTATGGACCCATAGTCCAAGGGTGAACTACTCACACATCGATCCGGAGGTGATCATGGTGATGAAGAGTCCTCCGGGAGATGATTCCCCTCTCCGTCAGGGTGCCGGAGGCGATCTCCTGAATCCCCCGAGATGGGATTGGCGGCGGCGTCTCTGGAAGGTTTTCCGTATCGTGGCTCTCGGTACTGGGGTTTTTGCGACGAAGGCTTTAAGTAGGCGGAAGGGTAGGTTTAGGGGCGACACGAGGGCCTCACACAACAGGGCGGCGCGGGCCCAGCCCTGGCCGCGTGGCCCTAGCGTGGCGGCGCCTCGTCGCCCCACTTCGTAATCATTTCGGTCTTCTGGAAGCTTCGTGGAAAAATAAGACCCTGGGCGTTGACTTCGTCCAATTCCGAGAATATTTCCTTACTAGGATTTCTGAAACCAAAAACAGCAGTTTAACAAGAATCGGCTCTTCGGCATCTCGTCAATAGGTTAGTGCCGGAAAATGCATAATAATGACATAAAGTGTGTATAAAACATGTGAGTATCATCATAAAAGTAGCATGAAACATAAGAAATTATAGATACGTTTGAGACGTATCATCCGGTTGTAACTTTTTTACATAGGCTTCGCAACCCCAAACTTTACGGAACGACAACTTAGGTTTCTTATTAAACCATAATTCATACGGTGTCGTTTCAACGGATTTAGATGGTGTCCTATTTAAAGTGAATGCAGCTGTCTCTAATGCATAACTCCAAAATGATAACGGCAAATCAGTAAGAGACATCATAGAACGAACCATATCTAAGAGAGTTCGATTACGACGTTCGGACACACCGTTTCTTTGTGGTGTTCCCGGTGGTGTCAATCGTATTCCGCATTTCTTTAAATGCATGCCAAACTCATAACTCAGATATTCACCTCCGCGATCAGATCGTAGAAATTTAATCTTCTTGTTACGTTGATTTTCTACTTCACTTTGGAATTCCTTAAACTTCTCGAAAGTTTTGGATTTATGTTTCATGAAATAGATATACCCATATCTACTCAGATCATCTGTGAAGGTTAGAACATAACGATAACCACCGTGCGAGGCTACACTCATTGGTCCGCACACATCGGTATGTATGATTTCCAATAAGTCTGTAGCTCGCTCCATAATAACAGAGAATGGAGTCTTAGTCATTTTTCCCATTAGACATGCTTCGCATCTATCAAGTGACTCAAAGTCAAGTGATTCAAGTAATCCATCGGTATGGAGTTTCTTCATGCGTTTCACTCCAATATGACCAAGGCAGCGAGTGCCACATATAAGTAGAATTATCATTCAATTTAATTCGTTTAGCATCAACGTTATGAACATGTGTATCACTACTATCGAGATCTAATAGAAATAAACCATTCTTTTCAGGTGCTCGACCATAAAAGATATTATTCATAAAAATAGAACAACCATTATTCTTAGACTTGAATGAATAACCGTCTTGCATTAAACAAGATCCAGATATAATGTTCATGCTCAACGCGGGTACAAAATAACAATTATTGAGGTTTAAAACTAATCCCGAAGGTAGATGTAGAGGGAGTGTGCCGACTGCGATCACATTGACCTTGGATCCATTTCCAACGCGCATCGTCACTTCATCCTTCAATAGTCTTCGTTTATTCTTTAGTTCCTATTTCGAGTTACAAATATGAGCAACCGAACCGAGTATCAAATACCCGGTACTAGTACGAGAACTAGTAAGATAAACATCTATAACATGTATATCAGATATACCTTCTTTCTTCTTCTTGACAAGGCCGCTCTTCAGATCAGCCAAATACTTGGAGCAATTACGCTTCAAGTGTCCCTTCTCCTTGCAGTAATAGCACTCAGCATCAGGCTTAGGGCCAGTCTTAGGTTTCACAGGAGGCGTGGCAGCTTTCTTGCCACCCTTCTTGAATTTTCCTTTAGACTTGCCCTCGTTTCTTGAAACCGGTGGTCTTGTTGACCATCAACACTTGGTGCTCTTTCTTTATCTCAACCTCAGCAGATTTCGGCATGGCGAAGAGTTCGAGTAACTCTTTGTTCATGTTCCGCATATTGTAGTTCATCACAAAGTTCTTGTAACTAGGTGGCAGTGATTGAAGGACACGATTAATCCCCGATCCGTTAGGAATCACTATTCCCGAGATCACCGAGTTTCTTCGCATGCCCGGTCATGGCGAGCATGTGCTCACTAACGGAGCTGCCTTCTTCCATCATGCAACTGAAGAAGTGTTTCGATGCTTCATAGCATTCCACTGCCGCATGAGTTCCAAAGATAGCTTTTAGCTCATTGACCAACTCATGAGGATCGTGGTGCTCAAAACGTTTTTGAAGATCGGCTTCCAGACTCCAGAGGATGTGTTGACGTCGA
>NC_061512.1:5384293-5412643 GCF_022539505.1 Lolium rigidum | reverse complement strand
AAGGGTCAAGAGAGGAGGATGATATACTATGATCAAGGAGAGTGAAGAGTCTAAGCTTGGGGATGCCCCGGTGGTTCACCCCTGAATATTTCAAGAAGACTCAAGCGTCTAAGCTTGGGGACGCCCAAGGCATCCCCTTCTTCATCGACAAATTATCAGGTTCCTTCTCTTGAAACTATATTTTTATTCGGTCACATCTTATGTACTTTACTTGGAGCGTCTGTGTGCTTTTGTTTTTGTTTTTGTTTGAATAAATGCTTGTGTGGGAGAGAGACACGCTCCGCTGGTTCATATGAACACATGTGTTCTTATCTTTTAGTGTTCATGGCGAAGGATGAAACTGCTTCGTTAAATTGTTATATGGTTGGAATTGGGAAATGCTACATGTAGTAACTCTAAAATGTCTTGAATAATTTGATACTTGGCAATTGTTGTGCTCATGTTTAAGCTCTTGCATCATATACTTTGCACCCATTAATGAAGAAATACATAGAGCTCGCTAAAATTTGGTTTGCATAATTGGTCTCTCTAAGGTCTAGATAATTTCTAGTATTGAGTTTTGAACAACAAGGAAGACGGTGTAGAGTCTTATAATGTTTATAATATATCTTTTATGTGAGTTTTGCTGTACCGTTCATCCTTGTGTTTGTTTCAAATAACCTTGCTAGCCTAAACCTTGTATCGAGAGGGAATACTTCTCATGCATCCAAAATACTTGAGCCAACCACTATGCCATTTGTGTCCACCATACCTACCTACTACATGGTATTTATCCGCCATTCCAAAGTAAATTGCTTGAGTGCTACCTTTAAAATTCCATCATTCACCTTTGCAATATATAGCTCATGGGACAAATAGCTTAAAAACTATTGTGGTATTGAATATGTACTTATGCACTTTATCTCTTATTAAGTTGCTTGTTGTGCGATAACCATGCTTCTGGGGATGCCATCAACTATTCTTTGTTGAATATCATGTGAGTTGCTATGCATCTCCGTCTTGTCTGAAGTAAGAGAGATCTACCACCTTTATGGTTGGAGCATGCATATTGTTAGAGAAGAACATTGGGCCGCTAACTAAAGCCATGATTCATGGTGGAAGTTTCAGTTTTGGACATATATCCTCAATCTCATATGAGAATAATAATTGTTGCCACATGCTTATGCATTAAAGAGGAGTCCATTATCTCGTTGTCCATGTTGTCCCGGTATGGATGTCTAAGTTGAGAATAATCAAAAGCGAGAAATCCAAAATGCGAGCTTTCTCCTTAGACCTTTGTACAAGCGGCATGGAGGTACCCCATTGTGACACTTGGTTAAAACATGTGTATTGCGATGATCCGGTAGTCCAAGCTAATTAGGACAAGGTGCGGGCACTATTAGTATACTATGCATGAGACTTGCAACTTGTAAGATATAATTTACATAACTCATATGCTTTATTACTACCGTTGACAAAATTGTTTCATGTTTTCAAAATAAGAGCTCTAGCACAAATATAGCAATCGATGCTTTCCTCTTTGAAGGACCATTCTTTTTACTTTTATGTTGAGTCAGTTCACCTATCTCTCTCCACCTCAAGAAGCAAACACTTGTGTGAACTGTGCATTGATTCCTACATACTTGCATATTGTACTTGTTATATTACTCTATGTTGACAACTATCCATGAGATATACATGTTACAAGTTGAAAGCAACCGCTGAAACTTAATCTTCCTTTGTGTTGCTTCAATACCTTTACTTTGATTTATTGCTTTATGAGTTAACTCTTATGCAAGACTTATTGATGCTTGTCTTGAAGTACTATTCATGAAAAGTCTTTGCTTTATGATTCAGTTGTTTACTCATGTCATTACCATTGTTTTGATCGCTGCATTCATTACATATGTTTACAAATAGTATGATCAAGGTTATGATGGCATGTCACTTCAGTAAATTATCTTTGTTATCGTTTTACCTCGCTCGGGACGAGCAGAACTAAGCTTGGGGATGCCGATACGTCTCCGACGTATCGATAATTTCTTATGTTCCATGCCATATTATTGATGATACCTACATGTTTTATGCACACTTTATGTCATATTCGTGCATTTTCCGGAACTAACCTATTAACAAGATGCCGAAGTGCCGCTTCCGTTTTCTCGCTGTTTTTGGTTTCAGAAATCCTAGTAACGAAATATTCTCGGAATCGGACGAAATCAAGACCCAGGTTCCTATTTTTCCCGGAACCATCCAGAACACCCGAGAGCCGTCAGAGGGAAGCCCTGGGGGCCCCACACCACACCCTGGCGCGGCCAGAGGGGGGGCCGCGCCGCCCTATGGTGTGGTGGCCCCAGGCCCCCTCCGAGGCTGCCCTTCCGCCTATTTAAAGCCTCCGTCGCGAAAACCCTATTACGGGGACGAAACCCACAGAAACCTTCCGGAGCCGCCGCCATCGCGAAGCCAAGATCCGGGGGACAGGAGTCTCTGTTCCGGCACCCCGCCGGAGCGGGGAAGTGCCCCCGGAAGGCTTCTCCATCGACACCGCTGCCATCTCCACCGCCATCTTCATCACCGCCGTCGCTCCCATGAGGAGGGGAGTAGTTCTCCATCGAGGCTCGGGGCTGTACCGGTAGCTATGTGGTTCATCTCTCTCCTATGTGCTTCAATACAATAATCTCATGAGCTGCCTTACATGATTGAGATTCATATGATGATGCTTGTAATCTAGATGTCGTTATGCTAGTCAAGTGAATTTTACTTATGTGATCTCCGGAGACTCCTTGTCCCACGTGTGTAAAGGTGACAGAGTGTGTGCACCGTGTGGGTCTCTTAGGCTATATTTCACGTAATACTTATTCACCGTTATGAATGGCGTAGTGAAGTGCTTATTTATATCTCTTTATGATTGCAATGTGTTTTGTATCACAATTTATCTATGTGCTACTCTAGTGATGTTATTAAAGTAGTTTATTCCTCCTGCATGGTGTAATGGTGACAGTGTGTGCATCCGTGTTAGTACTTGGCGTATGCTATGATCATGATCTCTTGTAGATTGTGAAGTTAATTATCATTATGATAGTATTGATGTGATCTATTCCTCCTACATAGTGTGAAGGTGACAGTGTGCATGCTGTGTTAGTACTTGGTTTAGTCGTGTTGATCTTTCTTGCACTCTAAGGTTATTTAAATATGAACATTGAATTGTGGAGCTTGTTAACTCCGGCATTGAGGGTTCGTGTAATCCTACGCAATGTGTTCATCATCCAACAAGAGTGTAGAGTATGCATTTATCTATTCTCGTTATGTGATCAATGTTGAGAGTGTCCACTAGTGAAAGTCTAATCCCTAGGCCTTGTTCCTAAATACCGCTATCGCTGCTTGTTTACTGCTTTCTATCACGTTACTATCGCTACCATATTACCACCATCAACTACACGCCGAGCAAGCTATTTTCTGGCACCGTTACTACTACTCATATTCATTCATACCACCTGTATTTCACTATCTCTTCGCCGAACTAGTGCACCTATTAGGTGTGTTGGGGACACAAGAGACTTCTTGCTTTGTGGTTGCAGGGTTGCATGAGAGGGATATCTTTGACCTCTTCCTCCCTGAGTTCGATAAACCTTGGGTGATCCACTTAAGGGAAACTTGCTGCTGTTCTACAAACCTCTGCTCTTGGAGGCCCAACACTGTCTACAAGAATAGAAGCTCCCGTAGACATCAGGGTGTAGTCAATGTTTCAGACCATGCGGTCAACGGATTAGGGTTTCCCTGAAAATCGAGCCTCGGAGGGTGGGAATGACCCAAAAAATTATGTGTGAACACATGGTGTGTACACTAGCATGGTGGGGTGTTGTTTGATCCAATGTTGTACCCCCGGGTGCGACCGGCTACACGCACATGCGCTGACGACTCTTGGCCGTGTTCCTGGACGTGTAGGGTGGAACTACCGGTGGGGTGAACCGGAGGGAATCATGAGATAGTATGGATCCATCCTTGCCACCACATGTCCCCATGACCTAACCAACCTCAAACGATGACACAATGCCACCGCGACACCGCCGCTGGGGTGTAGTCAATGTTGTAGACCGCGCGGTCAACAGATTAGGGTTTCCCTGAAAATCAAGCCTCGGAGGGTGGGAATGACCCAAACAATTATGTGTGAACACATGGTGTGTACACTAGCATGGTGGGGTGTTGTTTGATCCAATGTTGTACCCCCCGGGTGCGTCCGGCTACACGCACATGCGCTGACGACTCTTGGCTGTCTTCCTGGACGTGTAGGGTGGAACTACCGGTGGGGTGAACCGGAAGGAATCATGAGATAGTATGGATCCATCCTTGCCACCACATGTCCCCATGACCTAACCAACCTCAAACGAAGACACAATGCCACCGCGACACCGCCGCTAGGGTGTAGTCAATGTTGTAGACCGGGCGGTCAACGAATTAGGGTTTCTCTGGAAATTGAGCCTCAAAGGGTGGTAATGACCCCAAAAACTGTGTGTGGACACATGGTCTGTGCACTAGCATGGTGGGGTGTTGTTTGATCCAATGTTGTACCCTCGGGTGCGTCCGGCTACACGCACATGCGCTGACGATACTTAGGCAGTTCCTGGACGTGTAGGGTGGAATTCCCCGGTGGGGGTGAACTGGAGGGAATCTTGAGATAGTATGGATCCATCCTTGCCACCACATGTCCCCATGACCTAACCAAGCTCAAACGAAGGCACAATGCCACCGCGGCACCGACGCTGGGATGTAGTCAATGATGTAGACCGCGCGGTCAACGGATTAGGGTTTCCTTGGAAATCGAGCCTCGGAGGGTGGGAATGACCCAAAAAATTGTGTGTGAACACATGGTGTGTGCACTAGCATGGTGGGGTGTTGTTTGATACAATGTTGTACCCCCGGGTGCCTACGGCTACACGCACATGCGCTGACGGCACTTAGACAGTTCCTGGACGTACGTATAGGGTGGAACTTCTCGGTGGGGTGAACCGGAGAGAATCTTGAGATAGTATGGATCCGTCCTTGCCACCACATGTCCCCACGACCTAACCAAGCTCAAACGAAGGCACAATTCCACCGCAGCACCGCCACTGTGTGTAGTCAATGCTGTAGACCATGCGGTCAACGGATTAGGCTTTCCGTGGAACTCGAGCCTCGGAGGGTGGGAATGACCCAAAAAATTGTGTGTGAACACATGGTGTGTGCACTAGGATGGTGGGGTGTTGTTTGATCCAATGTTGTACCCCCGGTTGACGAAACCCTAATCTGGGAGCCCTGCATAGATCTACCCCTTTGACCGGCCTCCAATGATAGTTGACCCATGGACTTTTCTATTCCTTTGTGTTGTGTTAGGTCATAGGAACATGCATTACCTATAATTAGCTCATCCTACCTCAATATTCTCTCCGGTTGACCAAACCCTAATTTAGGAGCCTTGCAGATCTACCCCTTTGACCAGACTCTAATGATAGTTGACCCATGGACTTTTCTA
This sequence comes from Lolium rigidum, assembly GCF_022539505.1. NCBI lineage: Eukaryota > Viridiplantae > Streptophyta > Magnoliopsida > Poales > Poaceae > Lolium > Lolium rigidum. The sequence goes on along the minus strand of NC_061512.1, from coordinate 5,407,155 downwards.
TTCCTTTGTGTTGTGTTTTGTCATAGGAACATGTAGTACCAATAATTAGCCCATCCTACCTCAATATTCTCTCGGGTTGAGGAAACCCTAATCCGGGAGCCATGCAACTCTACCACTTTGACCGGCCATCAATGATAATTGAACCATGGAATTTTCTATTCCTTTGTGTTGTGTTAGATCACATGAACATCTAGTACCAATAATTAGCCCATCCTACCTCAATATTCCCCCCGGTAGACGAAACCCTAATCTGGGAGCCCTGCAGATCTACCCCTTTGATAGGCCTCCAATAATAGTTGACACATGGACTTATCTATTCATTTATGTTGTGTTAGGTCATAGGAACATGTAGTAGCAATAATTAGCCCATCCCACCTCAATATTCTCTTCGGTTGATGAAACCCTAATCCGGGAGCCCTGCAGATCTACCCCTTTGACTGGCCTCTAATGATAGTTGACCAACGAACTCTTTTATTCCTTTTTGTTGTGTTATTTCATAGGAATATGCAATACCAATAATTAGCCCATCCTACCTCAATATTCCCTTCGGTTGACGAAATCCTAATCCGGGAGCCCTGCAGATATACCCCTTTGGCCGGCCTCCAATGATAGTTGATCCATGGACTTTTCTATTCATTTGTGTTGTGTTAGGTCATAAGAATATGTAGTACCAATAATTAGCCCATCCTACCTCGATGTTCCCCCCGGTTGACGAAACCCTAATCCAGCAGCCATGCAGATCTACCCCTTTGACCGGCCTCCAATGATATATAGTTGACCAAATGGGTTTTTCTAGGTACTAGGTCACATAAAATGATGTGTCCTAGTTAAACTATATTTACCTCTATTGCTCAAGGTAAAACAACACATAAAGTATCATGCATGCAAACATTAATTACTAAGTACATAGAAAATAGAAACCAAGAAAAATGTGCCATTAGCCTTCTCATTCTTACATGCTGATGTTAGTGGTAAAATTGATGCATCCTAGCTTGGTAGTTACTCTCTATGTATGCGAATAAGTGCACGCCTAGGAAATACTACTACTATATATTATGGGCTACTATAGATTATGGGTGTTCATTCTAGTATTAATTGAACAAGAGAAATGAGGATTGGTGGCTGAGATGGAGGAGAAAATGGAGATTTAAAGGTGGAGTTGAGGAGTGATTACGAGAAGCTAATTGCATTAATTTATCCATATTGGTAGTGTAGATGGACACTTTTTTGAAACAAATTTAAGGCTAAAAACAAAGTGAGTAGAAAAACAGTACACCCGGGAGGAGATGACTAGTATAAGTACAAAAGATGGTGTTGTAGAACGGTGGATTAGATGCAACGTGTCTCTACAGACTATGGATGCCGGGAGTCGCCAATTAGTGATATCGGTAGGCTATCCCCATTTATGTGCTAGTTTATTGTCATGTATTCCTATCGTAGCTACTCCCTCTATACGGCCGGTTGCCAGGGCTATTATGCATTTTGAGGAAAAAAGATTTAAATACTAAGATATATATCACAAAAATTATATTATTGAAACATTTTTTGAAATGGCATAATTTTGTGGCATATATCTCATATTTTGTTGATCAAATTTGTAGTCAAATTTGTTTCTCGAAGTGCGTAATTGTCTTGTAAGCCGGTATGGAGGGAGTATTGTGTTGCTATTGAAGTTTATGCATTCACTTGTTTGGTCAATTATTCTCGGATATGTTTAGGTTGCCGATATACCTAGAAGTGTATTTATCCATCTATCTTTTTTATTTCCAACCCTAGTCCGCTCGGTTTTCATACCGAATCCCCGTTCCGACAAATCCGTACTCGAATCCGCAGCCGATCACTATCCGCTCTGATGTGAATCTGGCAAAAATACGACTGAGAATATGCTAAGGATAAAATCCGATCCGATCTGATCTGATTACACACCAAGTAGGGCACTAGTATGCTTACTTTATGTATTCCTCGACTCCCTAATAATTTATCTTCGTTAGATCCTGTAAAGTCATGATTTTTTCCGGTAGTTAAAATGGAAAGGATTTTTCGTTGAATTGGAAAATATATAATAAACTAATTGAAAACAAAATGGCTTAGTTAGTTCTCCTAGCAAAACAAGAGGGCGAGTCTATTTTGTGGCTAAAAGCAGTTCCGACAACATCCTAGTGCTAGTAATCCTAGGAAATTACCTAGGTTAGTTTTCCAAACCAAGAAACGCATCAAGGGATGGAAAGAATGTGCACTAATACTCTCTCGGATCGTCTTTTAATTGACACAACGTTTTGCCGAACATAAGGTACTAGCTATCTATGACCACTCTGCGTCGATGTTTTCTGATCAGGAAAAGAGTGGTTCTTAGTGCCACTGGGGCTACCGCCCACGACAGACTCGCCACCAATTAAGCTAGACGGCAAGCAGATCTCGCGGAGCAGCGGGGCGCCCACGTAGATAACCGAGACATAGTTTTGTTGGACGACGTGTGCCCCGACGCTGATGCGCGACGGTGGACTCCGATGATGTTGTAACCGCGCGGACAGATCATATCGAAACTGGCGGCGGCGATAGAAGTAGCAAGGACAAAAGAAAAAGGCCAAAAAATGGGAGCATCCCACCACCGCCGTCCGCTGACGGCCTCCTCTTAATGTGCAATGTTTCTTTTTTCTCGGGCAAGCATTTTTGCCGGAGGGCACCGGAATCTAGGGTTTCCGCGAAATATCCAGAATTTACCGTCCGAGTTATTTCAAACAAAATTCAAAATCAAATTTTTTGAAATTCAAACCAAATAATTTTACTACTCCGAATACAAAATGTTGCTCTCGCTCAGCGGAGCGGTCACAGATGTGTGCTCTTTAAACCGTCCGCGCAAGTCTGAATATTGTTCTCTCCCGCATCTTTTTTAATTTAGATTTAGGGTCAAAGATCGAATAAATTTCTCGCTGCTCTTCTTTGGTGGCAAGGGTTGTTGCATGCGAGAATGACGGCCTCAGGGATCTCCAAAAATAACGCTCAAATCTGGAGCTTTTCCGTTTTGGTGGTCCAGCGCGGCGCCGGACGGTCGTCCATGAGCTTGCTCGATAAACTTCCAAGGTGGAAGGAAAAAAAGAAGATTCTCATGGTGGGCTCCTTCAATAAGCGCGGTTGTCTCTCGATCAGGAGTCAAGGTATGGTGATGCCTCTTCTTGCTGGCCATGGTGGTGTGGAGGAAGAGCAGAACAGTGAGGAGATATCTGGATCCGGAGGGGTGGGGGAGCCTCGAGGTGCGGTTTGGAGTTTACCACATGGCACCATGATCTTGGCCTGATTAGGCAGCCGCTCCGGATAGCCATGTTGGCATCAATTCAACCTCTAAGGCGGAGACCCCTTGATGGATTCATGGAGGCGTTCATCGTTCTCCCCCTCCCAAGTGTTGGCGTCTCCGACGATGGGGAGGGTGGCCGTCGATGGAGTCCCGGCAGCAGTGGAGACGATGGATCTGATTGTGTTTTCCATGTTCAGTTTAGGGTCCTTAGTGCATATTGTGGGGATTGCAATATAATATTTTTTCCCTTTTAAGAATCCTACTTGTAACTTGTAACTCCACTGAGAATAGCTAATGTTGCATCAAGGCCCTTCTAGGCCTTTCCATATTCGAAGTAAAATAAAATAAGCTTCAAAAAACGTAACATAAAATCAAGTAGACACTTACAGCTTGTACAAATTAATGGGATGGGTCCCACATTGACCAGCTCTAGTATTTTGATAGTTTATGAGAAAGTCCAGACGTTGTACGTGAGAATCGTATATGCACTGGCCTATCTTATCGATTCTGAACTGGGCGGGAATCGTACATGCACCTACTCAAACTGCTGGTCCTTCCATTTTCTTGTTTTTTACACCGAAAAAATAGGATTACTAGTCGCAACAGGTAGTTGAAGAGTAGAAAAAGTATGACTTTGAAGTAACATGTGATGAAAATCATTTTTGCACCGAATTTCGTCTGGAGTTGACAAAAGATCTTTTTTTCCTTCTATGAAACAACTGTGTGAGCATATGTATATAGAATAAAAAACGGGAGGCGCGAGCGCGTATGCTCCGGCTCGGCCTCCATGGTCAGCTATCTTCATCAGAATAGAGAGAGCTACATATATTAGCAGTAATTGGTCACCGTACAGGTGTTTTGTATTTGAGCTGAGCATCGATGCGCGCGTCGACATGCATGGCACTTGAATATAGCTCATGTTCCCGAATATGGGCCATCCCAGAGAACAACACAGACAGTCCCCAGTCCCCAGCGTGAGACAAAAGAACACTAGCTATACATGCAGCACGTCCACATGAGAAGTAGATGACTAAGCTACTAAACACAAGGCCAACACATCTGAGCTCCTCTAGTATGTAGACACGTTTTCTTGGTTAATTACCTCACGGAAATTAAACTACTAGTACTAGTTTAGTCTTGGTCATGCATACATCCATGGATCTATAAATTTTTGGGGGAGGCCTCCTATCTTTTCTCTCTTTTTATTTTTTCCTATATTTTATAACATAAACCCTGCAGCCCACCACTGCCGGCGCCGCCCCTCCCCATCCCATCTCCGTCCCAGCTGGCAGCCGGTGGCACCGCCCTCGACCTTCGTCCCCACCAACTGGTGGCGCTCCTCCCCACCCCGACATGGCATTCTTGGCCGCATCACGGGGACAGAGATGCAAAACATGCAGGGGATGCGGCCATGCGAGATGTGGTCGGTGGCCCGCTTCCTTCGACGAGCACCACCAGCATCTCCAGCATCCACGCGGTTGACGTCGTGCATCTCCCTCCGGTGACCCGCACATCCAGAGATCCAACGTGTCGCTGCCGCACCATCAGACCTCGTTGTCGATCCGTAGATGGAGGGCGGGAATGCAGCAGGACACGACGGTGGTCTATCTAGCCGATGTGGATTTGGCGGCGCCAAAGGTTACCGCCTACCGCCGACCTCGTCGGGGCGAGCTTGGGTGGGCGGATTGACCGAGACGAGGCGGGCGCGGATAGTCTCATTGCGGGCGACGCGCGAGCCGAGGCGTGGCGTGCGGACAGTCTCATCGAATCATCTCTAGTACTATTACTATATGGGAATTCTTTGGCATGACAAATGACATGCATGAGCTGGGTACAGTATAGAGATTATCTCTCACAGAACTGATTGTATACTCATGTCAACGCGCGTGCCGGTAGGCAGAGTAGTAGTACTAGATAGAGTAGAAAAATTGCAATCTCTGTGCGTTGCTGATTTAATGGTGGTATACATCGTGCTAATTGAATCAATCAGGTGGCGTGGCGATGATGACGGTGTATGGCTCGACGATGAAGAGCGGCCTCGGCCGGAGCTGCCGGCAGCGCCACACGCTCTGCAGCAGCGCCGATCGAGCCGCGACGTGAAGAGCAGCAACGCCGAGCTCTGCGTCTCGTGCTGCCCGCCGTTGTCAGCTTCGTCGTCGGTGCGGATGACGGCACACGTACGACGCAGGCTTGGCGCCGGTGGAGCAGCTTCGTCGATTGCAGAGCGGACTTCCAGGTGCATCACGTCGATTGCAGAGCGGACTTCTAGGACCTTCCAATATTCTAGCTCCCAAAAAATAGATTTCTTCTTCCACATAGGCGCGTGTCCGTCATCGTCTTTCGGAACAGGTCGACTGCCTGGACCCTTTCCAAAGATAACATTTAAATCCTTGACCATGTCAAATATATCAGCACCACTACGGGGGACAGGCTTCGGATGGCGGTTAGCCTCGCCATCGAAATGCTTGCCTTTTTTCCTTAAGGGATGCTTGCGCGGAAGGAAACGACGATTGAACGGGTACACAACTTTTTTGCTTTTTCCCAAATATTTACTTTCAGTCTCATCTAAACAGTGTGTGCATGCATTGTATCCTTTGTTCGTCTGTCCTGAAATGTTACTAAGAGCAGACCAATCATTGATGGTTACGAATAGCAACGCTCGTAGGTCAAATTCTTGCTCGGTGTGTTCATCCCACACACGTACACCTGGTTTGGCCCACAACTCCAAAAGTTCATCGACTAATGGCCTTAGGTACACATCAATGTCGTTGCCCGGTTGCTTTGGGCCTTGGATAAGCACTGGCATCATAATGAACTTCCGCTTCATGCACAACCAAGGAGGAAGGTTGTAGATACATAGAGTCACGGGCCAGGTGCTGTGACTGCAGCTCTGCTCCCCAAAAGGATTCATGCCATCTGTACTTAGACCAAAGTATAAGTTCCTTGCCTCACCTGCAAAATCCGGGAACTCTCTCCCGATGTTTCTCCACTGCCGACCATCAGCGGGGTGCCTCAACATCGCGTCTTTCTTACGTTCTTCCATGTGCCATCGCAACAACTTGGCATGCTCTTTGTTTCTGAACAAACGTTTCAACCGTGGTATTATGGGAGCATACCACATCACCTTCGCAGAACCCTCTTCCTGGGTGGCTCGCCCTCAACATCACCAGGGTCATCTTTTCTGATCTTATACCGCAATGCACCGCATATCGGGCATTTATTCAAATTCTCGTACTTCTCACCGCGGTAGAGGATACAGTCATTAATGCATGCATGTATCTTCTGCACATCTAATCCTAGAGGGCAGACAAGCTTCTTTGCTTCATATGTACTGATGGGCAATTCGTTATTTCTTGGAAACAGTTTCTTTAATATTATCATCAATTTCTCAAATCCCGAGTCAGTCACACCGACCTCTGCCTTCCATTTCAGCAATTCCAATATGCTACCCAGCTTTCTATGTCCATCTTCACAACCTGGGTACAACAATTTGTGGTGGTCCTCTAACATCTTGTCGAAATGCAACCTCTCCTTATCCGTGGCACAGTCTCTTCTTGCATCAGAAATGGCCCGACGAAGATCATCATCAACAGGATCATCTGATGCATGTTCTTCACCTCCTTCTTCTTCATTGCCGTCCATTGCGGTATCATCGCATTCAGAGAACATAGATCGGTACTGGTCATCGTTATCTTCTTCTTCATCGCCGTCTTCCATCATAACCCCTTCTTCTCCGTGCTTGGTCCAAACATTATAGCTGGACATGAATCCAAACCGAAGCAGTGTGGCTCTTAATGTCTCTTGAGCAAGAGTAATCCTTCTCATTCTTACATTTCAGACATGGACAACACATAAAACCTTGCTTCGACTTGTTGGCCTCGGCCACAAGCAGGAAATAATTCACGCCCTCTCTGAAAGCGGGAGCACATCGGTTACCGTACATCCATGGATGACTCATCTGCATCATAAGTGTATCAGATGCAATCACCTTGCTAAAATTAGTATTGTACGGACTATGTATATACGAGAAAATAGTTGCTAACTTTTTAGGATCAAAAAGAGGAGAAATCTTATCAAATAAAATCAAGTGGCATCCCTCACAAGCATTCCATCAAACACCTCTTGTGCACATGAAGAAAAAATGAGCTACCATACACCTCCACCTTTCACCACCAAGGAAAAAAATGTAGGGAGGTGGGGGGGGGGGGGCTGGCTGCGTGTATATATAGGCACGGCCCTTTTGTCGCGGGCCGTATTACGACCCGCGACAAAAGGAGTGCTGGCAGGAGGCGCTAGAGCTCAGACCCCTTTTGTCGCGGGTTGTGATACGGCCCGCGACAAAAGGGCGCGATAAAAGGCCCGGCTCGCTCCAAATGGTTTCGGGGCGACGTGGCCAGGCCATTTGTCGCGGGTGCTGGCGCGCCCGCAACAAAAGGCTCACACGAAAGCCCTGTTTTCTACTAGTGTATCGTGCCAAATAATTATGCTAGTACTACCGATGTGTGATGTGTGTTCATGTTGTTGTTCACTTTGTATTGAATATTTAAGCTAGTAGTTAAGACGTGTGATCTGTTTCCTCTTGTGTTGTTTGTTTTATCTACACTATTTAAAAAGAACGAATGTGTTCCCTATTCTGCCACTGCGACCTTGCCTTTCGTTGTTCGCCGCGGGTCCTTCATCGCGCATCGCCCACGCCCAAATGGGCCAAGCCTAGCAAATCATTTCTTCGTCTGTCGGCCCGTGTCGTATATCCCTCAAAGCGCACTCCGTGGCCGGCGATCTCCACCTCTCCCCCAGTTCGTGTGCCGCAACAAGCATGGTAGATGAGGTTGTGGCTACGCTCTCCGATGTGATCATGCCGCCCACCCTCCTGATTCGCGTCGCCATCACGCCTCTGCAGCTCGGATCTCGCAGGTTGGTCTGATTCCAGGAGACGACTGAGGAGGACAAACACGATTCCGGGCATCTCTGCGCTGCTCCAGATCTTCTTCACGACAGTACGATGAGGTGAAGTGGATTGCTCTTCAAGTGTTTGATTTAATGCCTCTGCTTTGTATTTTTTGTCCTGCGTGAACATTGTGCGGTGTTGACTTGTTGACTGTTGAGGCTTTTATAATTGCTAAGGAGATGGTCCCAATAGTGCCTTTGACTCATGTGAAGTAGAAGAACCTTGGGGCTGTACATGGGAGAGTGGATCAGGTGAGATACCATGCAAGGTCATCACTGCATGTTACCGAACAGCCATAGCGTGGTAATCTGTAGGTTAATCCAATTAATATTTGCTTTTGAAAAGTGTGGGATTGTAGCTCTCTCGTGTCTAATCCGTAGATCTACAGCAAGATATCATTACTGTTGTCCATGAAAAATCAAGCTACCTATATCGCCGTACTTTGTTCAACAGGTTGATGCACGCCGGCTCTCTGTGCCACCGCGACGACGACTATGACTGTGAGCGCCTCTTTACCTGCTGGTGCCGCCGCCGCATGCTCAACTTTCCGGCATTCCAGGTGAAATTTCGCTTGCAGCGTTTCCTTTTGTAGACCAAGGTTCGCTTTGATTCATGTTAGTTGGAGTTGAGAGAATCTGGTCATGCTTATAATTTTTTGCCTGGCGGTTTGAGTGTGTTAGAGGGCGAATGGTAAAGTCGGTTTTCAGCTGGAGCGATTGCCAATTGCGTCATTTCGACACCACCATTATGAATTTATCTGAAGCAATGGTGCTTCATCATTCAATAGTTCAAACTATTATGTAGATACTCGGATTTCTACACTGGTGTGGGAATGACCACATTTAAATTTTGCACACCACTATTATGTAGACACTCGTGTTTCCACACCACTATTATGTCAGATCATAAATGTCATATTTTAAATTTTAGTTGTATTAGTACTATAATGTAATTTGTCTGTCCTTTCAAGCTAACGAGCTGTTGCTTATGGGACAAATCCTTGTTCATTAACTGAAAATGATATCCATGAATTGACTCAGTTATTTCATGAGTTTGGTCCTAATGACTGCTCCCTCTGCTGCGCATATTCAAAGGTTTCCCCCATCTTTATTTTGAATTGATGCGTCTACACCATTATGTATTGATTTCATACATAACACCATCGAAGTGTTCAAGGTTATGGATTTGCAAATGTAGTCTTACACACTTCTCCACCATGTGCCATATTAATATGTAGAAATTCTCACTGTAAAACCACTTGATAAACTCTCTTATCAAAACCTATGTAAGCATAAATATCAGAAGTTGACTAATTGGTTTGTTTATATGCGTAACAGAAGGGTATAGGGTACTTCCAAAGCTCTGTTACTGTTATTTTCTCAGTCAAACCTGGACACATTTTTTTTTTAGAAAAAGATAGACTTGGCTTCTTGCCATGATGTGGCATTATGGCCTTACCTCACCTTCAATAGTGGCATCCGTTCGAGGCTGATTTGGCTTATAATCATTATGGGTTTAGGAGGGGAGACTGCCCCATTACTGGAATGATACCATACGCATGCGACGCTGAACGGTTGTTTTGGGTGACACATGTCTGACTTCATGTTTATGTGTTTATACCATGAAATGTATTACTTCCTCTTTCCTAAATCTTTATCAATTGTTTGATAAATGAAACATGCTATTTCTTCTTTCCAGATCGGAAAGTGTAAGAAATATGTATAAATCTTGCACGGGATTTAGGCTAAATTTTCTATGATCTTCAAAAAGTTTGTGGGTCTTGTATGGATTCCCAGATTGGAAATGTTGGCACGGGTTATTCTTTTCGAGATTGAAACATGGAATGGAGTTACCTTGATTAGTTTTTTTAGATGATGTGATCCAGTAGAGTTACTGCCAAGATTATGATTGATACAATGCTTTTGAAGGATAGCTCTGAGTCGTCCCCACCTTCCTCCAGTATCTCACTGGCAGTCCCTCGTGAGTGCGGCACGCACCTTTTTCTTTTTCTCGGAGCGGGAAATAATACAGTTTTATTTAGACAATTGTTTTTACTATCATTTAGGAGCTTCAACTATGAATTACGTTTTGCTAACTACAGAACTACTGCTTTGTTTATTTTAGTCATTAAGGAGATAATTATATGACTGCAGTTAGAAATCCCATTGATGCAGGATATATCTATGGTTATCAAGCTCAAGGTTGAGGGGCTGTCATCTTTCAAGCCATCAGGTAGTCTTGTACTCACATAAAACTCATAGCTTTTGTTTCATTGGGATCGCTACTAGATGATGGACTACTATATTGCTATATATTTCGATGATGCATGAATCTTTTTATAAAAGAAAAAACAACGGGCCAAAGAACATCAGTTCATTCAAATAGTATAGTAAATGCTTATTGACGATGAGAGGATTTTTGTTATTTCTTGCTCTGGTGGACAACAGATGAGCCTGATATTTCTCACTTTGTGTCACCTAATTTTCTTGAACACAATCCTCCATTAGCATTTCGTTCAGTACCTTGAAAGGGAGATAAAGTTGTTCTACTACCAGTTACTACCAGGCTAAAAATGCACATTCTGGTTGTTCTTATTGTGACAAGGTAGAGTGTAGTGGAGGAGGCATCCTTGCAGGCAATGGAAAGGACATCGACGTGATTATTTCTTCTCTAAAGAATTTGCTACTGTATTTTTTTGTTTGTTTGGGGAATTCAGTACCTGCTGGTTTGTAGGATAGCAGTAGGTGATACCTTATTTTAGATTGTTATGTGATACCTGGTATGCAATGCTACATTTGATCAAGACCATAGCAACTCATATCTGTCCAAGCTTATCATTTTGCATAACTACCCATTTTGTAGCTTGTATGTTTTGTATTCAAGATGCTCCACAGAGAATATGAAATATGATTAGAGGGTATTGAGATATTCTGTTGTGAAAATTGTCTCAAGAAATCAAGGAATTTGCTAGCAGGTATGTACCATAGTAATATTGTTGAGGGATTGATCTTTAGTTCTAATCAGTATCCCGGGTGGATTTTTTGTTTTGTCAGAAGTAAACAATTTTGCAACTTGTCCAGAGCACAATATCACTCATGTGTTATCAGTCTAATATTCTCCACTAAGCGGACAGCTTGGGTGGTAGCATGTGTGTAGTTTATTCTTGCTTCATGTTGTATTATATATGGGTAGGTGCATGATAATGGATTAGTTAAATTATATTACTCTTCATCAATGACTTGATTAGTTTTTGGAGAACACGTAAAACCTGAACATACCTTGTACATATTTTTTGTTCGGTTGTTTGAAGACGATGATTTTGGTTGAAAATCCTCTCTTCATGACTAGTGGGAATATTTTTAGTGCATCTCTCTACTTTTGGCATCTCCAATCTATAATATCAGAGAGAATGACTCTTATCCTTTTCGTTTTCAGTGGTGCCCAGATGTTTCCGTTGGTAACAATGCATATGTCATGTTTCAAGGTTCACTTTCTTTATCAAATACAGTGTTTCACAAAAAGCCGTACTTCTGGTTTGATCTTCTATCGTTCTGTTATACTTCAGTAGTGTGCTATAGATTCACTTTCTAAACCAATATATTTATATACTGAACGAAGCCAAATTAACACCTATCCTCTCAAGATATTCTTGGTGAAAGGCCTCAATTTTCCATATATTTATTTTTACTAGTAGGATATGTAGACATTTATTAGTACGAAGCCTTGGTGTTACTAAATTGATGATTCCTTCATTTTTCTTACATTTTGTGCCTAGCAGGTGAGAAGCATACATCAGTGATGAATAATCATATTATTTTTATGTTTTATAGGTTGTCTCCCGTGAGGCTTTTGGTCTGGACCAACCAAATAGCGTTTAAGCTATTGGACTAGGAAAGATCATAACAAGCAATATAAGTTAGCTTCAATAATTTATTTTCCTTGGTATTTTAGAAGCAACATCAATTGATATTGCTAAGGAGGATTTGAAATATGGACAAGACAAGAGTTTTTTAAACCTTTTTTCTTCCAGCGAATTTGATGTATGGCATACAATGGTAGTGATTTTGATGTATCGGGGCATGTAGCAAAGCAATGCTAGGATTTCAAGGATTGGAGAAAGTGAGCATATTAATTCATTTCTTTTGCTCTTCTAGTTGTAATCACAATTTCTCTGAATCTTCTTAAATGAAGAAACTTATCTTCTTACTTTTGAGAGGCGGAGAAAGGATTTTCTTCGGGTTCTGCTGTTAATTCTAATTTATTGTATGTTTTTGTTAAATTTATATTAGTTGGGATGCGCATTGCGCATGTAAGATTACCATGGTTGGAGGTGACAAGTTGCATACATGCTATTGTATGCATTGTTTGAGGAAGTTTGATTCATGCACGATACTTGCACTCTAATTTCATTTCCCTTTTCAACAGTTTATTTTAACTTCTCATCCTAAACTAAGTGTGACCTAGATTTAAGTATCGGATAGATGGAGATGGTGTAAAAAAATCTCACAGATAACAAATGTTCTTATTGGATTTTCTAGCGAGCATGGGTACGTTTTCTTAAGTAAAAAAGAGGGATTTTCTAACGAGCATTGCATATTCCAACTAAAATTTCCTTATATATAAGAACTTCTGAACTCAAAGGGTGCAAGAATGGGTGATTATCTTACCATTACATGGCTAACTATTCTATGCTGTAAAAAAATAGGGAATAGGAGCTGTAACAACACACGAGCATTCAATTAAAGTTGACATCAGCAAATTCGTTCTCACATTGAATACTCATATGCCAACTGGTTATGCATGGGGTATACTAGAGGAGGGCAAGATGCTTCGCCTTGCTGGGTCAAACATAATTTGTTACTCTACAGAGAATGATACTTTGGTGGAAACCCCGCAGATTATGATCCAAATGATGAAGTTGTGGACATCTACACTGAGGTATTGTTGTGGAGCTTCGGACCATCAAGGCCATTGAGTGCATATTGTTGCGTTATTGTGTTGTTCATATTGTCGATGACGATTGCCTTTTTTCAAAGATGCTTGACTGTGTCAACTGTGCTTGCTAGGTTTAGAGAAAAACCATGTTCCCTAAATTTATCGTCATTAGAGTTACTAGCGGGTTCTCATAGGATTCCACAGTGCACTCAAGCATGGTATAGAAGCATGTTCAGAATGCAAGTACATCCTCACCCACCCCAAAGTATCAGGATGGCACATCATTTTTTTCAAGAGCCGCCAAATGCAATTAGGTTGGGTGTTGCTTCCTAAGAGATGTTTGTGGGTCTTGAATTGCAGAACTACAAGAAACGGTCTTGCTAAGGCCCATGCAATTAGGTCTTGATATGACGGTACAAGAAATTATTGCAGGGTTATAGTCAGCGGCATATAGTGTATTAGTGGTAAATTAAATGTGCAATCTATTGGTTTTCAGGGCTTCCGGCTACGATCCAGAGTTGTTTCTGAATATTTATGAATATCAAAATGTTGTTTGAACTAATCACAAAAGAAGTATTCCTTCAGTTATACCTATATTTCCAACATCCATGTTTTGTGAGACACTAGCTATCCGATTTAGAGATACGAGCCAACTCCAATATATACAAGCTTTAACCAAGCCTCCTGCTGCTGCATACATCCATCCGAACTTTTGTGTTGTTCATAATAGCTTACGAACAATGTGTTTTGCCCAAGCTAATGAAATTTTGTGATAGACTGACCATGCCTCGTATGAAGTGAAAAAATAATAATGTCCAAAAAAGAAGCAGTACACACAGCATAACTTACAGGTTACAAGAAACGATGGCATAAGCTATTGTTGTCCATACAGTTGGACAATTTAAACAGGTAACAGATTCAGAGATACAAGCAAACTGATCAAACATGTTACGGACTACATTGAAACCTCCGAGATGTAAACTTCAAACAACCCTTCCGTTGCATGGACCTAACCCAATCTCCGCATTGTCCATCGGAACGAGGGACCAAGCAACAGTACCTGAGCGCCACAAAGCGCACATTTCTCCTGGCTTATGCCGCAAAACTTGGGCATTAAACGAACACGAGCTCGTTTAGCGACAGCACCAGATTTCGAGTAGGCCTGAATGATAATGTCCAACGCTCCCTCGGTTTCCACGGAGACAACTTGCCTCTGCAGATCAATGTAAGCACCACGGCCATTAGGGATTGCTCTACCTTTTGATTCGACCAACACAATCCGGCTAGACGAGCGTTCAATTGTATGACGGTTGATCCCACTATCAGTGAACACAAACTCCCCTGATGACGGGTAGCAAGCGACCAAACCGCCGTGTTCGAAAGGCCATGACCCGTCTTTTGACAACATGGACGTTCAAGATAGTGGCCTGGACCGTCCTTCTAACCGGCTGCACGCATAGCTCTAGTGTGCACATGACGTTCTTGAAGCAGATGGTCGAGACACCGGGACCATGTCCTCCCGTGTAACGGCACGCTTGGCTGATCAACGCTTTGTCGGGTGTACCTTTTACCGCGAGTTGGAGCTCGAAATCGACGGCGTCCGTGAACACAATCGCACGGGATGGACCCGTGAGGCACAAAAAAGAATCCTGCAAGCGAGCACCATCAAGGAGTCTGTCGATCAGCAAGCGAGGACTGGCGCGGGGTAAGAGCACTACATGAAAAGAAGACGAGCAGCATACATACACGTACATTCTGTTTCAGTTGCTGCGCCTGCTAGTAGGTACGGCGACGGAAGAGGATGTTTCGGCGGCCATCCACGGTGTCTCGGACGGCAACTACGCCGTAGACAGACAAGGGGAACTCGAGGCCACCAGCGATTTCGACGAGTTTGATGGAGATGATCTGCAAGGTTTCCGGGGTGAAACCGGCGGTGTTGTATGGGATGTGTCCAGGTGTGTAGTGCGTAAACTGCATTGAACTCAACACAGCTGCACCAAGTACCCAAACCAAGCGAGTGTGTTAGAAATTACTAGCATGCGCGCACAAGGTCTATATATAGATAAACACCTTGCTATATAGAAATTGAATTGAATAAATATGAGAGGGTTTGTTTCTTCTCACTTTCGTTGTCGAAGAAAGCACGCCGGGAGGAGGAGGAAGCGGATTTCCAGTCCCGAGCGTGTTTCGTGTAGGTCGCCGCCTCGTCGGCCATCTCCTCCTCCGCCGTCTTCTTGGGCGCTGCAGTCTTATCTTGTTCGGCCATAGTCGTGTTCGTGCTCTCGTTCCGATGCGTTCAGGGGCGGCGGCGCTAAGTCCTCCGCCAGGGAAAACGTGCTAGTAGGAAAATCCTTATAGGCGAAGCTTAGTTCTGTGGCGCACCGTTTTGAGTGCGCCACAGAAACTTATTTTGTGGCGCACGAGACTGTGTGCGCCACAAAACTAGCTTATTTTTGTGGCGCATTGCTGAACCCTGCGCCACAGAAACTATGTGGGGCCCACATCCTGGCACTCCCAATTATTAGCGTAGGTATTTCTGTGGCGCACACGGCCTGCTGCGCCACAGAAATATAAGTTCCCCTATTTCTGTGGCGCACTTGCTCTGGTGCGCCACAGAAGTTGTTGATTCTGTGGCGCACTTGAGCTGGTGCGCCACAGAAATAGGGGAACTTATATTATCCCCGTACCCCTCCCCGCGCCGTCTCATCCCCTCTACTGCCGCGCCACCTCTCTCCCTTCTCCCCCTCCGATCCGTACCAAGGCGCGCCGCCATGGTCGTCGCCGTCGCCATCGCCGTCGCCGCCGCCTTCCTCCGCGAGGGGCGCATGCCCCCACGCTCCACCCATCCCCGCCACCAGCAGCACATGCCGCTGCGGCGTGGAGGAGGAGGGGCCAAGGCGTGCAGGGGAGGGGTCCGCGCCGCCGCATCAAGGAGGAGGCCGAGCCGCCGCGTCCTCCACCTCCTCCACCCCCTGCCATCGTCGTCAAACTCCTCATCCACCCCCGTTTTCGGTGAGCTCCACCTCTGCCCTCCCCTCCCTCTTCCTTCTCCCGCGCGAGCAAGGTGCTCGATGAAATGCTCGGATGCTGTTTCTCAGTATCTCCTCTATGCAGAGAGGGGGAGAACTCTCTCCCCTCCTTTGCTGGCTTGGTTTGTTACTCAGTATCTCCTCTATGCAGCCAAGTGAAGCTATCTGCTACTTTGATTGTCTTGCTATGGTAACTGAATCCATGCAATTGCTTGGTTCTCGGACATTGGGTGATTCAATCTTCACCTCGTGCCAGGTTGCAATTGATGTCTAATGCAATTGTAATTAACCGCTTATCACCTTGTATGTGCACAGGGATTGAATTATGATCCCATTGCTTGCGCTTGTTGCTCGTCAAGAACTGCATGAAAGCCTTGATTGCTTTATCGAAGCTTTGGCTCTAGTAAAGTGTCATGTGCAGGTCATGCTGCTATTGCTTGATTAATTGCTGCTATGCTTGTTACCGATGGAGCTATAGTTGATTAATTGGTGCTATGTTTGTTACCGATGTCTGCTATATTGCTTGATTAATTGGTGCTATGCTTGTCACTTCTTATTAATGAACCATGTGTTGGTGATGATTCAGTTAAACTAAATGGATTTGATTTGTTTTCCAACCTTTGTTGAAAACAAATCCAAAGTTTGAACCTGTATAAGGTGATGAGGACTTGTTTACTCGGTGTGGATTGCTTATGTTATCCAAATAGAGATATTCACGATAGGGAATCATGTAAATGAATGCCACTATGGTATCCTTTGAAGAAAATGGGAAGTTTCGATGGTTTAAAAGACTAGCTAGGTGATGCTAGGTTATTCGACTTGGCTGTCAAGGTTGGTTTTATCTCGGTTAACATGGATTGGCTATGTGCTCTTGCTTACTTATGCATATCCATCTCTCATCGGAGTGACTAGCTCAGGCTTGGCCTCTCTCTTGCCGACATCACTTTGTTACTACCAAGTGATGAGTAATCCCTTATGGACCCTAGCTTTGTTTTGAACTCAACCGAGTAATGATATATTTCTTTTTCTTGTTGGCTTTGATGAAATTAGAGATATCCACCGTAGGGGATCATGTAAATGAATGCCACCGTGGTATCCTTTGAAGAAAAAGGACTCAGTTTCGATGGTTTTAAAATGCTAGGTGGTGCTAGGTGATTCAGCTTGGCTGTCAAGGTTGGTTTTATCTCGGTTAACTTGGATAGGCTATGTGTTCTTGCTTACTTATGCATATCCATCTCTACTGGATTGACTAGCTCGTGCTTGGCCTCTCTCTTACAGACATCACTTGGTTACTACCAAGTGATGAGTAATCCCTTATGGACCCTAGCTTTGTTATGAACTCAACTCGAGTAATGATATATTTCTTTTTCTTGTTGGCTTTGATGAAATTAGAGATATCCACCGTAGGGGATCATGTAAATGAATGCCACCGTGGTATCCTTTGAAGAAAAAGGACTGTTTCTGATGGTTTTAAAATGCTAGGTGGTGCTAGGTGATTCAGTTGGCTGTCAAGGTTGGTTTTATCTGGTTAACTTGGATAGGCTATGTGTTCTTGCTTACTTATGCATATCCATGTCTACTGAATTGACTAGCTCAGACTTGGCCTCTCTCTTGCCAGCATCACTTGGTTACTACCAAGTGATGAATAATCCCTTTGGAGCATCTGCTCCATGCATGCTATGTGTGTTTGAGCATCTTGACTTATGTCACCATGGTTGCTGGTTTGGTGGTGTTTTTGTACTTGTCGATGATTAGATGGTTGGTTGATCACTCGTACACTCGGGTGTCGCTAGTGAGCCTGGTGTGATGGCACAAATATCAATCTCTTGTGCATCCTACCTGGCCTCACTAACGCCATCCCGGGATGTTCATATTTGTTTCGACCTACAAAGTATGAGGCATTCCATTTAGTTCATACTAGCTACTTCTTAATTGCATTGGCCTTTCTTCCATTTTAGTGCCGATGATTAGAATGTTTGGTCACCTATACGCCGCAATATACTTTGTAGACGAGCTCCCCTTTCCCGGCCGCCGTTCCGTGAACGAGTCCTTGATGAGACAACAACGCCGACATGCCACTCCGGCGCAGCACCATTTTTCTTCTCTCGCCGTCTCAGCATGTGAACGAGTCCTTAATGCCAAGACGGTGCCAGCCTCCTAGCATCATGCCGACCCCGTTGTCGCGCTCGGCCGTGTCGATCACGCGCCCCGCACTCTTCGCTTTTGCCCGGTGAACGAATAGACTAATCGCTGGAATAAGGAAGCCGATGACGGCCGATCGCAATTTAATCTTGCGACCGGCTGTCATCGGTTTCGTTATTCCAACGATCAGCCTATTGGTTCACCGGGCAAGAAGGCGAACAGCTGCAGGCGCGGACACACGGCTTGAAGCGCGGCAACACGGCCCGGCATAATGCCGGGCAGGCCGGCACGGTCTTTGCATCAAGGACTCGTTCACTGGACAGCGAGGGACCGGCGTGGTTCTCGCGCCGGAGATGCAGATCGGCGTTGTTGTGTCGTCAAGCACCCGTTGACGGAACGCCGACCGGGGAAAGGGGGCCCTCTCGCAAAGTATACGGCGGTGTATACCGCAACTATGGTTTCCGACCATAGTATTTGTGTTGACCAACAATGTATGAGGCACATATTCTATTTTGTCATTCCATTTGCTTTGAGATTTTCAAAATGCCGTTGATTAAAATGTTTGGTCACCGTACACTCGGGGTGGCGTAAGTGAGCCCGGTAAGATAGCACAAATATCAATCTCTTGTGCATCCTACCCGGCCTCGCTTACACCATCCCTAAATGTTAATATTTGTGTTGACCAACAATGTATGAGGCACTTATTCAATTTTGTCATTCCATTTGCTTTGAGATTTTCAAAATGCCGATGATTAAAATGTTTGGTCACCGTACACTTGGGGGTGGCGTAAGTGAGCTCTGGTAAGATAGCACAAATATCAATCTCTTGTGCATCGGACTTGGTCTCACTTACGCCATCCCTGAATGTTAATATTTGTGTTGACCAACAATGTATGAGGCACTTATTCCATTTTGTCATTCCATTTGCTTTGAGATTTTCAAAATGCCGATGATTAAAATGTTTGGTCACCGTACACTCGGGCGGCGTAAGTGAGCTCTGGTAAGATAGCACAAAGATCAATCTCTTGTGCATCGGACTTGGTCTCACTTACACCGTCCCCGAATGTTAATATTTGTGTTGACCAACAATGTATGAGGCATTTATTCCATTTCTCTTGTGCATCGGACTTGTTGGTCTCACTTTCTTCCATTTTCATCATAGTAGGAACTCGGATGAAGGACCCCGATGCAAGCGAGCCCGGTGGGTAGAGATGACTGGAGCAAAGGAGGAACCGGATGAAGACTACTTTGTATCTCGAAATTGTGAATTTTGTATGAATTAAGAGTTGTATGCAAAACATTTGACACTTGCCACTATATATGTATCTCGATCGGGCTCTAAGTAATGTGATGATGATGTCTATGTTATATCTCAGTGCAATGTACATGATATTTATATTATATCTGAATGTTGCCGTATATAACCCGTGTATCCGTGTATCCGTATTGCTGTCTATAAACCGCATGTGTATAGCAGCAGCACAAAATCGTGTATAATACAAGCAAATTCCGTGGCGCACTAAAAACCAATTCTGTGGCGCACGCTTTCCGTGGCGCACCTAAGAACAAGTGCGCCACGTAAACCTTAATTCCGTGGCGCATGGGCAGGTGCGCCACGTAAACCTTATTTTTGTGGCGACGTTTCTGTGGCGCACCTCCCATGCGCCACAGAATCCATTTTTCGTGCGCCACTGATGAGGCTTTTCCTACTAGTGGTGGCCGCTCCGTCTCCAACAGGCAATCTCCACCCCTGGCCCACGTCCTTTTCGCTGCTGTCGACGCGCGCGGCATCCACGCGCCGGCGCCGCACGTGCAGGCCCACTCGGCCGGCCGGGAACGTTTTGGTTTCAGCCTCCACGTTTTGGTTTCAGCCTCCACGCCGGGAACGTTTTGGTCAGTCCCTTTCGACGTCGACTGCCGCCGCATCCCCGCCGAGAAGGGCTTCCACTTCCAGATCGTCCCGCGCATCCTCAACTCCAATCAAGGCGCCGTCCGCCTCATGGTGGCCGCGGCGGCGGATACAACCATGGTGGCCGCGGCGGCGGTAACAGCTACGGTGGCCGAGGTGGAGGCTACAACTCCTACAACCATGGCAATGGAGGCCGTGGTGATGAAGGAAACCGACCCATCTGTCAAATCTGTGACAAGGTGGGTCATGTTGCGTCACGGTGCTTCAAGCGGTTCAAAACCGAGTACCTTGGCGTTGACAATGATGGTCGCAAAGGTTGAGTGGCACAAACTCTGCAAATCGTCATGCATGTATTGGTTCAGTGTGGCTCCGACACTTCATATCATGTTTGTTTCATGCTCTTGGGGCATTTTATCAAACACCTTGTGTGCATAAGAGGAACCAAAAGGAAACCTACACCCCCTTGTGAAGCTTGTGAAGAGAAGTGGCACCAAATGGCTAAGTGCTGTGAGCTGAGGCCCTTTATAGGGATGGGCCTTTAGTCCCGGTTGGCCCGGCCAACCGCGACTAAAGGCCTTCGGCCAGTGCTCGAGGACCTTTAGTCGCGGTTGGCCTGGCCAACCGCGACTAAAGCCCCTCCCGTCCACCAGCTGGCCACCGAGCGCGCTGGGCCCAGGTCTTTAGTCGCGGTTCGCCACCCGAACCGCGACTACACTGGTGGAAAAAGTGGCTTTGGTCGCGGTTGGCAACTGCCATTAGTCGCGGTGGCGCAACCGCGACCAAAGAAGCGCGACTAAAGGCCCCCCCTTTAGTCGCGGTTCCTTACAAACCGCGACTAAAGGCCCGTCCACGTGGGCCGCAGGCGAGCGCCGTGGCGGAGGCCCTTTAGTCGCGGTTCTTCCGGCCAACCGCGACTAAAGGCCTCGCAGGGTTTAGGGTTTAGCCCCCCTCCCCCTAAATCTGGTTTCTTTTTAATTTATATTATTTTATTTCTTTTGGGTTTTAATTTTGAAGGAGTTTCACATATTCTACGGTACTGTATACATACATGCATATGAATGTACAATTTCAAACAAATTTGAAATTAGAACCAAAAAGAATTCAAGAGGAATATGAAGGAGATATGCCCTAGAGGCAATAATAAAGTGGTTATTATTTATATCTCTATGTTTATGATAAATGTTTATATATCATGCTATAATTGTATTAACCGAAACATTTGTACATGTGTGATATGTAGACAACAAGAAGTCCCTAGTATGCCTCTTAAACTAGCTTGTTGATTAATGGATGATTAGTTTCATAATCATGAACATTGGATGTTATTAATAACAAGGTTATATCATTATATGAATGATGTAATGGACACACCCAATTAAGCGTAGCATAAGATCTCGTCATTAAGTTTTTTGCTATAAGCTTTCAATACATAGTTACCTAGTCCTTATGACCATGAGATCATGTAAATCACTTATACCGGAAAGGTACTTTGATTACATCAAACGCCACTGCGTAAATGGGTGGTTATAAAGGTGGGATTAAGTATCCGGAAAGTATGAGTTGAGGCATATGGATCAACAATGGGATTTGTCCATCCCGATGACTGGATAGATATACTCTCGGGCCCTCTCGGTGGAATGTCGTCTAATGTCTTGCAAGCATATGAATAAGTTCATAAGAGACCACATACCACGGTACGAGTAAAGAGTACTTGTCGGAGACGAGGTTGAACAAGGTATAGAGTGATACCGATGATCAAACCTCGGACAAGTAAAATATCGCGTGACAAAGGGAATTGGTATCGTATGTGAATGGTTCATTCGATCACCGAAGTCATCGTTGAATATGTGGGAGCCATTATGGATCTCCAGTATCCCGCTATTGGTTATTGGTCGGAGTGAGTACTCAACCATGTACGCATAGTTCACGAACCGTAGGGTGACACACTTAAAGTTGGATGTTGAAATGGTAGAACTTGAATTTGGAATGGAGTTCGAATATTTGTTCGGAGTCCCGGATAAGATCCCGGACATCACGAGGAGTTCCGGAATGGTCCGGAGAATAAGATTCATATATAGGAAGTCATATTCCAAGTTTGGAAATGATCCAGTGCATTTATGGCAGGTTCTAGAAGGTTCTAGAAAAATCCGGAAGAAAGTCACTTTGGAAGGCGGAGTCCCGAAGGGACTCCACCACCATGGCCGGCCAACCCTAGGGGGTGGAGTCCCAGGTGGACTCCACCTAAGGTGGCCGGCCACCCCCTCCCAAGGGAAGGTGGGAATCCCACCTCTAGTGGGAATCCTAGCTTGGGTAGGTTTCATGTCATATGGAAGGTTTTGGTTTGGGGTCTTATTCGAAGACTTGTAGACCAACTCTTGGGTGTTCCACCTATATAATGAGGGCCAAGGGGAGGGGGCCGGCCAACACAAAGCCACAAGCTGGCCGCACCCCATAGAGGCCGGCCACCCCCTCTCCCCAAACCCTAGCCGTCCCACTCCTCCTTCTTCCCCGCACGCTTAACGAAGCTTCGCCGGGATTCTCCACCGCCACCGACACCACGCCGTCGTGCTGTCGGATTCAAGAGGAGCTACTACTTCCGCTGCCCGC
>NC_061512.1:5368184-5384193 GCF_022539505.1 Lolium rigidum | reverse complement strand
GGTAGCAAGCGACCAGACCGCCGTGTGGAAAAGGCCATGACCCGTCTTTTCGACAGCATGGATGTTCAAGATAGTGGCCTGGACTGTCCTTCTAACCGGCTGCACGCATAGCTCTAGTGTGCACATGACGTTCTTGAAGTAGATGCTGGAGACACCGGGACCATGTCTTCCCGTGTAACGGCGCGCTTGGCTGATCAACGCTTTGTCGGGTGTACCTTTTACCGCGAGCTGGATATCGAAATCGACGGCGTCCGTTAACACAATCGCACGGGACGGACCCGTGAGGCACAAAAAAGAATCCTGCAAGCGAGCACCATCAAGGAGTCAGTCGATCAGCAAGCGAGGACTGGCGCGCGGGGTAAGAGCACTACATGAAAAGAAGATGAGCAGCATACATACACGTACATTCTGTTTCAGTTGCTGCGCCTGCTGGTAGGTACGGCGACGGAAGAGGATGTTTCGGCTGCCATCCACGGTGTCTCGGACGGCAACTACGCCGTAGACAGACAAGGGGAACTCGAGGCCACCAGCGATTTTGACGAGTTTGATGGAGATGATCTGCAAGGTTTCCGGGGTGGAACCGGCGGTGTTGTATGGGATGTGTCCACGTGTGTAGTGCGTAAACTACATTGAGCTCAGCACCGCTGCACCGAAAGTACCCAACCACACCGAAACGTGTGTTAGAAATTAGCACGCAGAATATAGATAAGCATCTGGAAATTAGATTAAATAAACATCAGGGTTTGTTTCTCACTTTCGTTGTGGAAGTAACGACGCGGGGAAGAGGAAGCAGATTTCCAGTCCCGAGTGTATTTCGCGTATATCTCCGCCTCGTCAGCCATCTCCTCCTCTGCCGTCTTCTTGGCCATTGGACTGGTTGCGCTGGCCATGGTCGTGTTCGTGCTCTCATTGGTATCCATCTCCGATACGTTAAGCGGCGGCGGCGGCGCGGCGCTGATATCCGATGCGTTCGGCGGCGGCTGACTCGAACTAGCTAGACCCTATATTGACCTAGCAAAGCCGACTCCAACTAGACCCTATACTGCCGTAGATAGCAAATCCGACTCGAACTAGAGACTACCCACGGGCCGCACGTGCTGGCCCACGCGGGAACGTTGTGGTTTCCCCGCACGGAATAAAAAGCACCAAAGCTACCGATCGATGGAGAGAAAATATTTGAACTGATTTTGAGAAAAAGAAGCTACTCTACTTACTGCAATAGTTGTTGCATCCGTAGAGCAGCATACACATGTGCAAGATTTCGACACATGCTCCTCGAAATAGGCTTTCTCCCCGCTATATTAATATAGCAACGAACTGATACAAGATAGCGACCACCGCTGGGGCAAACAGCACATCAAAGCCCAAGAGAAAACAAAAGAAGAAGAAAAAAGAAAGAAAGGATGACAAAGCCGGATCGACGAAAACGCTGATGATCCGCAACCGCTGCGCCCTCCGGAAGATTCCCACCACGAGCCTAGCCCTCCGAAGCGCCGCATACCAAAGCAGCACCTTCAAGAAGGGATGCAACGATGACGACGCTGCTGCCCGGACAAGCCTAAGGTTTCCCCCGGTATGCGGAAGGGCAGTGGGAAGGGGAAACCCCGACGCCCCTCAAGAGGGAATGGTGGCGCCCGCGAGCGTCACCGCGCCGGTGTCGGCCATCGACAAGGATTTCTCCCGTCCCCCAAAGACCCACGGCCCCGGACACTCCGTCATGCTCCGCCAACCTCGCCGCCCACCAACTCGCGCTACCACGGTCACGCAACCACCACCGCCGTCATCGTGACCCACTGACGAAGACCAACGAAACCGGTAGGAAACACCTCGAGCCGAGGGGAGCCTGGACAGTAGCCACGCGGGAGGACGCCACCTCCACCGCCAGCTGCGGTGACACCCCGGACGCAGCAATAGGAGCAAACCAGGCCCCTCTGGCCCGGCCGAGCCCGACGGGCTCGTGAAGCTCCCGTGGCCGCGCTGCAGTCCACGCGCCGCCGTCCTAGCCACACTCAGCAGGAGAGTCTCCACCAGCCGCCGGGAGCAGACCTAGGATGCCAGATCTGGCCCGCCCAAGCCCAGATGGGGCCCAGGCAGGCCTACATCTGGGTCAGAACCGCGCCGCCCGCGCCGCCGCTGACCTCCATGCCGCCAAGAGGCTGCGCCGACGCCGCCACGTCACCCAGCGCCGCTGCCTCCCGGCAGGAGCGCAGCAGCCGCCGGAACCTTGCCCACCGAGGTGCACCGCCGCCAGCTCCGGGAGATCCCGCGTCGCCCGCCTCGCGCGTGGGTAGGAGCGAGTCCGCCTCCGCCGGCACCGCTCGGGACTTTGCCCGGCGGCCTGCGCCGACGGCGGCGAAGGGGAGGAGAGAGGGAAACTGGGCCTGGTGGCGCTAGGTCGTGGGGATCGCCCGTCTCCGCCCGCGGGAGAGCGGAGCGGACGAAGCGTTTTTTTCCCTTGTCCAAACTCCCTCCCCGATTTCGACACATGCTGAAAGGTTGGTACCAGTGCCTCTTTTTTTTTTTCCAGAAATGATTCTTTTTTGGTATTTATACACAAGCAGCAAGCATACCTTACAAAGGTAGGCCGGTCTATATTGATTCCCCAATAAGCTCATCTTTGGCATTTACATCAGCAATTGACAAAACTGTTAAAACGACCACTATGTGCACAGAGGAACTTCGGTACTACAAGAAGAGATCAAAGAGATACCTAACAAGAAAGGCCTGTATATGCATAAGGAATTCTTGGCCGGCTGTTCGAGCTACTACACTCCCGATTTCTTGTCGTGCTCGGCAGTGGCAGCAGGGATACGGTGACAGGAAACCTCAGCCACCACCTGGCCCTGAATTAAGGTAATGACCAGAACAGGGCAACATGAAGACATGTTACGAGTTTCAGTTATGATGCTCCATCTAACAATGCAGTCAATTTTGACAGCCAGACAATAAGGGACACAAAGTTTCAACCACAAAGTATACAGAACCTATGTTCATTGAGTAGAGCGACCGTTGTTGATCTGTCCTTAAATTGTGAGATTGTGCAAGTCTATGGTCCTAAATTTTAGAGTTGTTACATCGCACATCCCAACCCAATGTGACAATGAAAGCTTGTTTAAATGTCATCAGGTTCCAGGACAACTCAAATTAGAACTACAGACGCAAGAGCTAATCAAGTTGGAGAGAACGCAATATGAGATTGCAAGTGGATCAGTTAAAGCTAAATCCCTGGTATGCAAATGGCTTTTTCCAACTACTAGTAAGCGTGCACGTGCAACACACGTCTGTCTATTCAATAACAACAAAGACTAATGTCTTCCGGTTTTATTATATGTGCTAGTCCTACCACTTTTTTCGACCTCTGTATCAAGAAACCTAAGTTTATTTTTCCATGATGCAATCACACATCTGAGACATCGACACCACTCAGAACTGCCAAATCGACGCATGGGCAATGTCTTCGCAAGCACTATCACAACAGCCCTAAAAAACTCCATGTGAATCCAATTCAGGCTTCGTGACTGTCACCAAGTATAAAACATATTTATAATGTGTGTGCATCAATATTGAAGGCCAAGTGTTCAAAACACACCGCTTCTCTGCACACCACTGCCCCACGCGAGGGTGCTCTCCAACACCAGGGGCCTCCCCCAGCCTCCACTCGACACGCCCAGGCCACTCTCCTCCCCATGCTCGTCCACGCACCGCTAATCCTGCTCCCGTCCAGCGCGCCTCTCTTCACTCCAAGGAATCATTCATCACATTGCCTAACGGAAGCCAACACGATCCGTCCGACAATGTCAGTTGTCATCAGCTGTTCTAAGACATGCCACATGACCAGCCTTCCCGAATCAAATCACCAAATCAATTAGAACATGGTCAAATTGTAGTGTTAGCTTCTATCCATTTGTCACTTAGTCACTTTGGATGGCATACATCACAAAAAGCAACAAGTAACACGACAGGTTTCAATTCAAGTTTCATCCAACACCATTTGCAGTGCAACATGCGAAAGGCAAAGGTTGAAATTTCTACTAATAGAATTATGCATTGGACAGATAAATTTCTTAAACTCAAGCATCCACATTTCCAAGGCCAAAATAAAATGGAGATATATATTAATCACCAGAAAAAACTGGACAGAATGCAGAACGTATCGTGAATTGTTAAAAAAATCAACTTGATGTCCTGAATTTCCTGAATCTGCAAAATACCAATGAAATGTACAAATCATTCCATTTACATAGTAACATCCAGTAACCTTTATTAATAACAGGGAAAAGAAGGCTCATATTCAAACCATGATAAACGCTGGGACAAGTCTGGTTTCTTATTTTCCAGTAAAACGGTATCATTGTGATTGCATATATGCCTGCAAATAAAATATCAGATAGATAAAATGGATATTCTCGAAATTACTACCTGCGCTACCTATAGAAATGCATATCCATGTAGCAAGCATTGATGTAAATCTTTGAATTATCTTTCTTAATTATTACCATAAGATGCACACATTAATTTATCACAGCCAATAAATGGCTACCATGCTTATGAATAACTTTGCAAGAACTCAAAATATGTAGGTTCAGAAATCAATATCTCAGAATTAACTCCATCTTGCGAAACAATCTCGCACATATTAACTCGGACACTATTCACATATAGTTTTGGACATACCTATTCAATTTTGCTTACAATACTTGATCATGTGTTGCATAATGCGTCTAGGCAATTCAAGATAGACATATATCAACCATTCTTATTCAAATTGGCCACATGTAACCAGTGGCGGAGCCACACTATGGCTGTGTAGTCATATGACTACACAGTTTTCCACTTACATAGGCATAAATCATGCAGAAAATTACGAAAAAATTATATAAATACATGTATTTGACTACACAACTTTAAACTGACTACACAAGGTTAACGTTCTGGCTCCGCCACTGCATGTAACATGATTGTCTTGCAACGATGATCAGAGATAAAAGAATCATGCACTGTTTTGAGTACAAACTTTCGAGAACGGGTGCGAGAAACTCCAGCAATTGCCATCTGCATTGAACCAAACAGCAGGTCGCAAGTGGCATACAAATATCAAAGCTTTCCTGTTATTTCACATAATACCTTGTTTAGGTATCTTGGGTAAATTATTACACTATCCTGTGCGTGCAAGGGGATATGGGAAAAAACAGGTACAACCTCAGTGCATGGAAAAGTCGTACAACCTCAGCCTATGTTATGTGGATCCAAAGTACTGAAGGTATAATTTAATCAACTATCTCACTTCAATTTTATAGAGAAGCTGGACCCCACAGTCATTTTTATGCTTACATCTATCTAATACTCCCTCCGGTCCTAAATATTAGTCATATAATTTCTGGCATGGAAATTAAGAAACACATATTTAGAAAAAATTACACCATGTTTGGCTAGGATTAACCATAAGTAATTGCCGTGAGCTAATAGAGGACTTTGCATAAGATAAGTAAACCTAATCAAATCTCCAAAAAAAATTGTCCATACAAGTAGGGCAACACAATAAACCTTATATTTTGGGATTTTTCTCAAAAAACTATATGGCTTATATATAGGAACGGAGGGAGTAATAAATTATACAAAGCAAGGCTCACAAAGTATCAAATATAATATGATGGATTTTTCTACTGTTGGTAAATATACCTTAAAACAAGTAATAAGTATCTTTCATAAAGGTTTTTATGGTCTTCCTCTACAATAGCCTGCAGATATCTTATTTACGTCTTGAAGATGCATTCTAAGCTTCTTCTGAACCTGCATGCACGAACGCATAATGTGAGTTCCCCAAGAAGAAGATAGGAGAACATTAGCTCGCTAAAAATTTGTATTATTAAAATCAAGAACTAAGTATTTAAGGCTGAGAAGCGTGTGTTGATGGTGCTACGAAAAGTCTAGAACATGCTTTATAATGCTAGAGGAACAAGTATGAACTTGGGAGACAATGTATCTTTGTAGCATGGCCATCCACCAAAATTATTATATAAGTCTCCAATTCCTTTATAATGGTGGGTTAGACAGTCTAGGATGTTGGTGCTTACCAGATTGTAAGGAGACTCATCTTAGGTTAGAAGACGCTTTACCCTGCCATGGTAAACACCGTGAAGAGCATCAGTCAATCTATAAAATCAAGTTCTACCGGATGATCTGGAGCTCAACCAAGCAAAACCACCTAATGACCAAACATGGCATAGTATTGGATGATCATACAAACAGAAGCATTTTTCTACTGAAACATTAGAAGTATATCACCACTAAAGGGACTACTGACCTGGCTGTTAGCATCTCACGTATTGCATGTTTGATAATCCCTTCTTCGCTGTCAGACGGGTGTTGATTCCGACAATAGGGACATCAGTTTTCTGTAATCCAAGCTTCAGATGCAATGCACATTTAACAGCAATCTTACATTCGACAACACTTTCATGGGTAGAGGGAACTGAAGCAGTATAACATACAGAGCTAAGAAGAAAACTCTTTGTGGCTTTGGTATCCATTTCATATTTGAAAAAATTAGTACCTCTATGAAGTTGTTGGTGTACGATCCCAGATATCCGGATCAAGTCCACTGAGAATGCCATAGAATTTTCCTCAATGGGGAGCGATGACACCATGAACTCCTACTCCCCTTGGGTAAGTCGGGAAAGTCCTGCAAATTACGAAAAAGAAGTAAATAGTACAGAAGAGAAGAACACGACTTGTCAAATATCATTACCAGAAGTAAATACTATATGCGATACAAATTATGATCTTTCAAGCAACATACACAATCATTCTCCAGAGTTTCCCCTCTTTCCTCTATGAGTACAACCCCTGAATACAAATACTTTCAATGTTCGTTGCAAAAAATACCAAAAAATAATGTCGGATAAAAACGAAGGGTGAATGACATTGGGAAATGAGTAATGATTGATCTGGTATGCATGTTCAGCATACGAAACATGTCTGGAACACAGTGGACACATGATGGGTACAACTTGTCGAAAAAGGAACTTCGTGTAGATTGCAGATGTGAAAATAAAAATATAAATTAACTCACAATCAATAGTTAGTTGTACAAACGGAGATACACCCACGGCATAGGAATGCACTATCACTGTTTCATCCAGATGAACCAAACTGCAAGTGGAGTGGAGAACCACGCCTCCTAGTTGGGCTGCGAAGGTGCTTCCTAGGAGAATCAAGGTCCTTCTTTCCATTACGGTGATATTCTCTCTTGAAAACATAATTATTGCTCTTATAAAATAAACCAGAAAGCTACAGAATGGCTCGTTGTGATTGTTATCTGATGAATTATTAAAAAACGCTCAGTATAAGATTCAGAGATGAATGTGCAAAAGATAGAGCTTTGTCAGTATCAAATAAACAAGGTATTACCTTCATGCTATCGTACATACCATAAGACCATCTGTTGTTTGCATCTATTGAAGAAGACAAACTATATTCAGAAAGACCCCTACGGTGGATGGGACCTTACCCTTGATCACCTTCGCCATCTACAGATCCTTGTACTCTAGTTATTCACGATACTCCATTACATCAAATTTGAACCCTGCATCAGCTTCTCTCTCGGCCGGGTCTGGAAAGAAGGCATCCGGCAGCCGCAGAACATACACGCGAGACGGCTGCCGGATCGAGATGCGACCTACCTGACGGAACGACCGGCTGGCGCATGACTGCGACCAGGCCGGTGTGGCGTTGTGCCGTCACACTCCTGCAACTACTCCAGATGGTGGCAGGAGGAACGGTTAATCTCAGGGAGCGGAAGAAGGCGTGAGGGCGGACCGGCGGAGGCGAGCCGGGAGTGGGCTGAGGAATGAGCCAGGGCGGCGTCGTGGACGGCGGCGACACTCGGAGGATCTGCACGCTTCTTCAATGACTGGGGCTTGGGTCAAGGCGAGTCACCGGCGATGTGAAGACGGCACGCGCGTGGATGGGAGGTTTCAGGAGTGGGTCGATCCGTCGATGGAACCGTCCGGGCGGCGTAGGCGGCGGCGCTTCTATGTGGAGCAGAGGCGGCGGTTACAGCGAGGCGGGCGGATTTTGGGGGGAGCGATTGAACCAACTCGTTCCTGAGCGAGAATGGGATTTCTTTTTGCGAGATGTTGTTTGGAAATGGCCGTGATTTCCGCGAGGGAGAACAAAGAAATTAGGGGCGTCCGATGGATGTGCATGGATGGTGTAGATTGAGTTTTCCTACGGCACTTCGTGCCTTTATAAGTAGTATAGATATAGATATAGATAATATTCCCAATGATAACACAAAGCAAAGCTCAGATGCAACATAATTCCCAGGCAGAGATCTCAGAACATAAAGAAACGGTCTTGTATGATCGGAGCAGACTTGTGTTACGGTTAAGTAAAAGCTGAAATTAAATTTTGGACAAAAGACAATCTGGGATAAGCAACAGTAACACATCAAAGGGCCCAATACAGTTTAACCATCTCTGTATGATGAAGCAGCTATCAGCTGTAAAACGAAACTGATGGCTTCTCGAAACCCTTGTTTTGTAGCAGAAGCTTCCTCCACTCTTCTGAAATAGTAATCCTGTCCCCAATATCGCGTTCAGAGAGCCAGTCTACGGTGTCAAGCGTAGGCGCGGAGATCACTGATACGTGCAGGCGATCATCACATGTATCAAAACATAACAACTTCTCGAGGGAAGGTGCATTCTTGACGACGAGTTCCTTGAGCTGGACCTGATCTTTCGTCCCAAGATTAAAACTCAGAGACACACCCATGAATCTAAGCTTAAGGGAGTTGTTGATCCAGACGCTATGGAAGCCGAGGCTGTTGTGAACCTGCAAGCACTCTATCGCCGGATAGCCATCGATGATCGACTGCAGCGAGCACTCGGAGACGGTGACCCGTTCGAGCGCGAGGTACTTGAGCTGGGGGAAGGCGAAGGTGATGGCACCGTCGTCGGCAATGCCGCATCCTCCGAGGGTGAGGGCGCGCAGCGTGGGCGAGAAGCGGGAGAGGGATGGCGACGGGGGCGGCATGGACTGCCGCGGCGGCAGCGGGAAGTATCCGGCGTACCACAGGTCGAGCTCATTGACGTTGTCCAGGGCGGGGGAGCGGAGCCATGTGTCTAGCGTGTGGGCTCCGAGGAGGTCGTGGTGCGTGTTGGCGCGGAAGCGGCGGACGGCGCCTAGGTTGGAGTTGAGGATGCGCGGGACGATCCGGAAGTGGAAGCCCTTCTCGGCGGGGATGCGGCGGCAGTCGACGTCGAGAGGGACGGACCGCCAAAGGCGGCGCCACCGGGACGAGATGGTCTGGGTCCGGGCGGCGTCCTCGATGGGGAGGAGGGCGACGATGTCGCCCAGGACTTCGTTGGGGAGGCCGCTGATGTGGTCCTTGCCCCCGAAGATCTGGATGTGGGCGGCGTCCTCGACGGGGAGGATGGCGCCCAGGACGTTGTCGGGGAGGCCGCTGATGTTGTCCCCGCCGCCTCCGGGTGGCACCGGTACGAGCTGCGCCAACTTCCTCAGCGTAGCACGACAGATGGCCGGTGGGAGACGATGTCGCCGAGGACGTCGGCGGGGAGGCTGCTGATGTGGTTTCCGGGCAGCCACGGCTCCCTCATCGTACGTAGTATTACCACTGCTGGCCCCCGCGAGCGGCCGTGGCGGAGGAGTCTGCATTGATCAGGCTTGTTTGTTCCTCTTTGGATTTGATCAGGTGTTTAGCTTCCGTGGACGTACGTGACCTAGCTAGTAGTAGCTTCTACAGACCGTTAGTTGTCAAAAAAATAAAGTTCTATTTTTCCCTCATCGATCGGTAGCTTTCGTGCTTTTTATTTCGTACGTGCGAGGAAACCAAAACGTTCCCGCCTGGGAGTAGGAGTCGGAGTCGGAGTCGGTTTTGCTAGGGGGGTCTAGTTGGAGTGTCAGCTGTGATATCCGCGCGCGCGCGCCTAGGCTTGACACCGTAGACTGACTCTCTGAACGTGATATTATTGGGGACAGCTAGTGTACGTATTGGATCAACCACGCCGTACGTGGAGGCTGAAACCAAAACGTATCCCGGCCGGGCGGGTGGGCCTGCACGTGCGGCGCGTTGGATGTGGGCCAGCATAGCGGATGGTGCCATAATCACCTCCGCCTTCGCCCAGCTCAAGTACCTCGCGCTCGAACGGGTCACCGTCTCCGAGTGCTCGCTGCAGGCGATCATCGACGGCTGTCCGGCGATAGAGTGCTTGCAGGTTCACAACAGCCTCGACTTCCGCAGTGTCTGGATCAACAACTCCCTTACGCTAATTAGATTCATGGGTGTGTGTGTGTGTTATAATCTAGCTTGGGACGAAAGATCAGGTCCAGCTTAAGGAACTCGTCGTCAAGAATATATGCCCCTTGCCTCGAGAAGCTGCTATGTTTTGATACGTGTGATGATCGGCTGCACTTACGTATCAGCTGTGATCTCCGCGCGCGCCTAGGCTTGACACCGTAGACTGGCTGTCTGAACTCTCCAGCCGAATCCAATTAATTAACGCGCGGTTTCGCTAGCTGGCAGCCAAGGATCCCCGCAGGTGCACCAGCAAACCAATCGCCCGACGCGCGGATGGCGTTGACGTGGACGTGGATGTTGCAGCCTGCCTGAATCCAGTAACTCCATCGAGAGCTCCTCCTGACTGGATGGATCCCACATTGACCAGCCCAAGTACGTACTTTGGGCTTTTTCTGAAAAAATCCGGACGTTGTATGTGTGATTCCTGTGATTCCTAGCTAAATGCACTGGCCTATCTGATCCATTTTCATCTGGGCGGGAGACGTACATGCACGAGCCACTCAAACTGTTCTCAAAAAAAAAAAAAAAAAAAAACGAGCCACTCAAACTGATGGTTCCTTCCATTTTCCTTGGAACCAAACGTGCATCTGCATGGCAACAAAAACCGTCGGTTATTGCCGTCGCCGTAGCAACAAAAAACGAAGGCATCGGCACGACGTCGTCGGCATCGCTGCCCGTTGGCACAACCGGAAACCCGTTGGCGTAGTTTCACCGTTGGCATAGCTCGATGAGCCGACGAGGTTTCTTGGCTGTCGGCATCGTTTGGCCGTCGATGCGCCACCGCTAACGGAGCTGACTTAATGGCCGAGTGAGGTGATATGCCGACTGTTAAACCATCGGCATAGCCGTGGCGACGTGGCAGCTTCAGGTGATTCCCAGCCGGCGCAACTTAAGGGAGCTGTGCCGACGGTTTAACCGGAGGGAATCTTGAGATAGTATGGACCCATCCTTACCACATGTCCCCATGACCTAACCAAGATCAAACGAAGGCACAATGCCACCGCGGAACCGTCGTGGGGGTGTAGTCAATGTTGTAGACCGCGCGGTCAACATATTAGGGTTTCCCTAGAAATCGAGCCTCGGAGGGTGGGAATAACCCAAAAAATTATGTGTGAACACATGGTGTGTAAACTAGCATGGTGGGGTGTTGTTTGATCCAATGTTGTACCCCCGGGTGCGTCCGGCTACACGTAGATGCGCTGACGACACTTAGCCGTGTTCCTGGACGTGTAGGGTGGAACTCCCTGTGGGCTGAACCGGAGGGAATCTTGAGATAGTATGGATCCATCCTTGCCACCACATGTTCCCATGACCTAACCAAACTCGAACGAAGGCACAATGCCACCGTGGCACCGCCGCTGGGGTGTAGTCAATGCTATAGACCGCACGGTCAACGGATAAGGGTCTTCCTGGAAATCGAGCCTCGGAGGGTCGGAATGACCCAAAAAAAATGGGTGTGAACACATGGTGTGTGCACTAGCATGGTGAGGTGTTGTTTGATCCAATGTTGTACCCAAGGGTGCGTCCGGCTACACGAACATCCGTCGACGGCACTTAGACAGTTCCTAGTCGTATAGGGTGAAACTCCCCGGTGGGGTGAACCGAAGGGAATTGATACGTCTCCGACGTATCGATAATTTCTTATGTTCCATGCCATATTATTGATGCTACCTACATGTTTTATGCACACTTTATGTCATATTCGTGCATTTTCTGGAACTAACCTATTAACAAGATGCTTGAAGTGCCGATTCTTTGTTTTACTGCTGTTTTGGTTTCGAAATCCTAGTAACGAAATATTCTCGGAATTGGACGAAATCAAGACCCGGGTCCCTATTTTTCCCGGAGCCTTCCGGAACACCCGAGAGCCGCCGAGGGAAGCCACGGGGGCCCCACACCACACCGCAGCGCGGCCGGAGGG
Organism: Lolium rigidum; assembly: GCF_022539505.1. Taxonomy (NCBI): domain Eukaryota; kingdom Viridiplantae; phylum Streptophyta; class Magnoliopsida; order Poales; family Poaceae; genus Lolium; species Lolium rigidum. The sequence goes on along the minus strand of NC_061512.1, from coordinate 5,371,951 downwards.
GGGCCGCGCTGCCCTATGGTGTGGGCCCCCCAGGCCCCTCTCGAGGCTGCCCTTCCGCCTATTTAAAGCCTCCGTCGAGAAAACCACGATACGAAGAACCACGATACGGAAAACCTTCCCGAGCCGCCGCCATCGCGAAGCCAAGATGCGGGGGACGAGAGTCTCCGTTCCGGCACCTGCGCGGAGCGGGGAAGTGCCCCGGAAGGCTTCTCCATCGACACCGCTGCCATCTCCACCGCCATCTTCATCACCGCCGTTGCTCCCATGAGGAGGGAGTAGTTCTCCATCGAGGCTCGGGGCTGTACCGGTAGCTATGTGGTTCATCTCTCTCCTATGTGCTTCAATACAATAATCTCATGAGCTGCCTTACATGATTGAGATTCATATGATGATGCTTGTAATCTAGATGTCATTATGCTAGTCAAGTGAGTTTTACTTATGTGATCTCCGGAGACTCCTTGTCCCACGTGTGTAAAGGTGACGGTGTGTGCACCGTGTGGGTCTCTTAGGCTATATTTCACGAATACTTACTCACTGTTATGAATGGTGTAGTGAAGTGCTTATTTATATCTCTTTATGATTGCAATGTATTTTGTATCACAATTTATCTATGTGCTACTCTAGCAATGTTATTAAAGTAGTTTTATTCCTCCTGCACGGTGTAATGGTGACAGTGTGTGCATCCGTGTTAGTACTTGGTTTATGCTATGATTATGATCTTTTGTAGATTATGAAGTTAACTATTGCTATGATAGTATTGATGTGTATTATTCCTCCTACATAGCATGAAGGTGACAGTGTGCATGCTATGTTAGTACTTGGTTTAGTCAAATTGATCTTTCATGCACTCTAAGGTTATTTAAATATGAACATTGAATTGTGGAGCTTGTTAACTCCGGCATTGAGGGTTCGTGTAATCCTACGCAATGTGTTCATCATCCAACAAGAGAGTGTAGAGTATGCATTTATCTATTCATGTTATGTGATCAATGTTGAGAGTGTCCACTAGTGAAAGTCTAGTCCCTAGGCCTTGTTCCTAAATATCGCTATCGCTGCTTGTTTCTTGTTTTCATTGCGTTACTACTCGCTGCGTTACTCTCGCTGCGTTACTCTTGTTTGTTTCTCGTCCTGGGCAAAGCACTTTTCCGGTGCCGTTGCTACTACTTATTCATACCACCTGTATTTCACTATCTCTTCGCTGAACTAGTACACCTATTAGGTGTGTTGGGGACACAAGAGACTTCTTGCTTTGTGGTTGCAGGGTTGCATGAGAGGGATATCTTTGACCTCTTCCTCCCTGAGATCGATAAACCTTGGGTGATCCACTTAAGGGAAACTTGCTCGCTGTTCTACAAACCTCTCGCTCTTGGAGGCCCAACACTGTCTACAAGAATAGAAGCTCCCGTAGACATCAAGCACTTTTAACGGCGCCGTTGCTCGGGAGATCAAGACACGCTGCAAGGGGAGTCTCCACTTCTCAATCTCTTTACTTTGTTTTTGTCTTGCTTTATTTTATTTACTACTTTGTTTGCTGCACTTATACCAAAACACACAAAAAAATTAGTTGCTAGTTTTACTTTATTTACTGTCTTGCACTCTATATCGAAAACACAAAAAAATTAGTTTACTTGCATTTACTTTATCTAGTTTGCTTTATTTACTACTGCTAAAATGGCCACCCCTGAAAATACTAAGTTGTGTGACTTCACTAGCACAAATAATAATGATTTCTTATGCACACCTATTGCTCCACACGCTAGTACAGCAGAATTCTTTGAAATTAAGCACTGCTTTACTTGAATCTTGTTATGAGAGAGCAATTTTTACGGTGTCGGTTCGATGATGTTGCTGCCCATCTCAATAATTTTGTTGAACTATGTGAAATGCAAAAGTATAAAGATGTAGATGGTGATATTATAAAATTAAAATTGTTTCCTTTCTCATTAAGAGGAAGAGCTAAAGATTGGTTGCTATCTCTGCCTAAGAATAGTATTGATTCATGGACTAAATGCAAGGATGCTTTTATTGGTAGATATTATCCCCCTGCTAAAATTATATCTTTGAGGAGTAGCATAATGAATTTTAAACAATTGGATAATGAACATGTTGCTCAAGCTTGGGAAAGAATGAAATCTTTGGTTAAAAATTGCCCAACCCATGGACTCGACTACTTGGATGATCATCCAAACCTTCTATGCGAGGACTAAATTTTTCTTCGCGGAATTTATTGGATTCAGTTGCTGGAGGTACCTTTATGTCCATCACTCTTGGTGAAGCAACAAAGCTTCTTGATAATATGATGGTTAATTACTCTGAATGGCACACGGAAAGAGCTCCACAAGGTAAGAAGGTAAATTATGTTGAAGAAACCTTTTCCTTGAGTGATAAGATTGATGCTATTATGTCTATGCTTGTGAATGATAGGACTAATGTTGATCCTAATAATGTTCCATTAGCTTCATTGGTTGCCCAAGAAGAACATGTTGATGTAAACTTCATTAAAAATAATAATTTCAACAACAATGCTTATCGGAACAATTCTAGTAATAACTATAGGCCATATCCTTATAATAATGGTAACGGTTATGTTAATTCTTATGGGAATTCTTACAACAATAATAGGAATACACCCCTGGACTTGAAGCTATGCTTAAAGAATTTATTAGTACACAAAGCTGTCTTTAACAAATGCATGTGAGGAAAAACTCAATAAAATTGATATTCTTGCTTCTAGAGTTGATAGTCTTGCCTCCGATGTTGATCTTTTGAAATCGAAAGTTATGCCTAATAGGGATATTGAAAATAAAATTGTTACTACAGCAAATGCCATCCAAGTTAGAATTAATGAGAATATAAGATTAATGGCTGAACTGCGTGCTAGGTGGGATAGAGAAGAAAATGAAAAACTAGTTAAAGAGAAAAATGTAGCTAAAGTTTGGACTATTACCACCACTAGCAATGCTAATGATTCACATGTTGCTGCACCTCCTACTATCAATGGTAAAATAATTGGTGTTAGCAATGCTTCTACTCCTAGTGCAAAGCGCGCAAAATTACCTGAAACTGCTAAAACTGCTGAAATTTTTTCCAACCTTGGGGATGATAATCCCATTGCTTTAAATTGTAATGATTTAGATTTTGATGATTGCCACATCTCTGAAGTTATAAAGTTCTTGCAAAAACTTGCTAAGAGTCCCAATGCTAGCTCTGTAAACTTGGCTTTCACAAAACATATTACAAATGCTCTCATAAAAGCTAGAGAAGAGAAACTAAAACTTGAAACTTCTATTCCTAGAAAGCTAGAAGATGGTTGGGAGCCCATCATTAAAATGAGAGTCAAAGATTTTGATTGTAATGCTTTATGTGATCTTGGTGCAAGTATTTCGTTATGCCTAAAAAAGTCTATGATATGCTTGACTTGCCACCATTGAAAAACTGTTATCTGGATGTTAATCTCGCTGATAATGCTAAAAAGAAACCTTTGGGGAGAGTTGATAATGTTCACATTATGGTTAACAATAACCTTGTCCCCGTTGATTTTGTTGTCTTGGATATTGAATGCAATGCATCTTGGCCCATTATATTGGGAAGACCTTTTCTTCGAACCGTTGGTGCTACTATTGATATGAAGGAAGGTAATATTAAATATCAATTTCCTCTCAAGAAAGGTATGGAACACTTCCCTAGAAAGAGAATGAAGTTACCTTATGATTCTATTATTAGAACAAATTATGATGTTGATGCTTCATCTTTTGATGTTACTTGAT
>NC_061512.1:5335761-5368084 GCF_022539505.1 Lolium rigidum | reverse complement strand
GAGCACGGCATGGCAGTGACAATGGAGAGGGGCGATTTACACAAAAATAACCCAAAAGTGGAAGAAAAGCACAGACTAACCCTCCGGCGAAACTATTTCACCAATCTAACCCTTTTGTGTGGCGCCCCTCCCACGGGCGCCACACATGCCCATGTGGCTCCCCTCCTGCCGGCGCCACACACCCAGCCGAGGTGGCGCCATCGACGCTGAGCTGGTGCGCCCATCCGACGTGGTAGCATGTGTGGCGCCCCTCCCAACGGCGCCACACATGCACTTGTAATCCGCCAAAACATACTGTGAGACAATTCCTCTGGGACTTAGCCGTTTTGCGAGGCTCGATGTGTGGCGCCGATGCCACGGGCGCCACACTAGCATGTGTGGCGCCGATGCCACGGGCGCCACACATCCACTTAAGTGTGGCGCCCGCGCCCGCCCCAGCCCGACCCAGCCAGTTCTTCTCTTCTTTCTTCTCTCCTCCCACGGAACCGCCGCCGCCGCCCGCCTCCCCTTCGCCCCCCCCCACCAAATCGAGCAAGAAATCATCAGATCTGCCCGGCCAACTCCTTCCTCCTCCATTCCTCAAGGTATTCCCCTTCGATTCCCTCCGATTCATCCACTAGTATTGGTGGATTTGGTAGATTTGGGTATGAACCCTAGATATGGAAATTTATGTTGGTGGATTTGGATATGAACCATTGATATGGAAATCAATGTTGGGGGAATCTACATTGTAGTATATGTGTTTGAACCAAAGATTTGTTGGAGCCCTAGATATGAAATTTTACATGTATGTGTTGAAATCCTATGTATGTATGTGTTGAAATGTCTAATATTTGCCTAGCAAATGCATTCAAATTTGTTACATATGCCTAGCAAATGCCTATTCAAACTTGTTGCACTCAAATGTGTGTATGTATGGGTGATTCGAAAGTTAGATATATTGTCTTACATATGTATGTATGTGGTGAAAGGAAAAATTGGAGCTTAGCAAATGCCTATTCTATTGTCTAACATATGTCTATTATGTGCCTAGGAATGGTATGTCTTACGAAATTTATATGTGTGATGTATTTGGATATGAACTCTCATGTATTTGGAATTTTGGATATTCTCATGTATGTGTTACTCATTTTTGTTAGTGGAATGACTCATAACATGGTTGTGTAAACATGTAGGATGGTGTGGCTTCTGGATGAAGAGTACGACAGGGAGCACCGGGCTATTCATATGACGGAGAGGGAAACGGATCTTCACCCTTTGAAGATTCGTTACCATGGCACATCGGATATACCTTATGACGAGAGGTACACGGAGTTCATCCGGCCTACCGGTCTTATGCCGTTCATATCCCTTGTAAGCCGTGGGGGCCACACATGAACCCCTCGGCACTCACCGCCCTTGTCGACCGGTGGAGGCCGGAGACTCACACCTTCCACTTGAGGGCCGGCGAGATGGCCCCTACTCTCCGGGATGTTTCCATGATCCTTGCACTACCTATTCAAGGCGAGCCACCGTGTATGAACACAGCTTCCGATGGGTGGCGCCAGCAGATGGAGGGGCTTATTGGCGAGGCTCCTCCGGCGCCAGCAAATCCAAAGCATAGAGTTCCCGCCGGCGCGTCTTTCGAATGGATCAGGACTAACTTTGGAGAATGCCCGATAGAGGCCGACGAGGACACTCGGAGGACGTACGCCCGCGTGTACTTATGGTACATGATTTCCAGGACTCTCTTTCCTGACAGTGGGGGTAAGCTGGCCCATTGGTGTTGGCTGAGTTGGACACTCTTACCGCTGAGCAGGTAACCGATCACTGCGGAGTTGCAATCCTAGTTTTGATTGATTCTACTGGCATGTTCTAAATAATTGTATGCTGCAGGTGGAATGGGAGCCATATGGTAGCTACTACCATATTGGCGCGGGGATGGCTGACCTGAACCCCAAGTGCACGGAGGAGGCGCGGTTCTGGCGTATGCGCTGCCCACTCATATGCATGTGGCTTGTTGAACACCACCAGCCGCAAAGAGTGATGAGACAGTTTGGGCTGTATCAGGAGTGCCCACCAATGTGGCAAGACACGGACAAGGCGCTTCATAGGTAAACTTCTGGAATCATGCGATGGAAGATTCTTGATAGAAGAGGTACAAACTAACTTGTTGATTCTTGCAGGCTTGATAGGCAGCGGCAGAGGAAGATCACAAATTGGCCAGTCCATCATAGCGGCCACATCGCAGCGTTCCAACACCGCTTGGAAGCGGCACGGAATGCTGGCCCCGAGCAGATTGTGCCTCACGACTTCACCGCTTTCAACAACTACCTCGAGTGGTTCCATCAGAACACGCGTATCGAGTTAGTGAAGCGCGCGTATCGTGAAGAGATCTTGGACGACCCCATCCAGTTCGATGAGGTTGGGCAAAGCCAGCACGACACTTTTGCTCGCAGAGGGAGATCGACTTCTATTGCTTCCGAGCTGAACTTCGTGGTAATGGATTCTCTCACTAACTAGTACATCATCTAGATTGCCATGTGCTCGCTTAAATTGTGTATGCTATGTTTGTCACAGCGGGAGGAGATCCAAAACACAGTCGAGGAGTGCGAGGTTATGTGGGAGCGAGCAGCGGAGAGATGAAAAGCTCCGTCGGACCGTTGCGGAATTTCATTAAGGTATGATCACCAACTTTGAATGTACACTATTATGTTCTGGTGGCTTTGTAACCATGAGTTCCATGACGCAGAACACTGCACGAAAGATGCGGCGGTTAGCGAACTTGCTAGGTTGCCGCGAAGGTGAAATCCCTACATCATCCTCTTCTGAAGAATATGTATGGACTATTTTGTTGTTGTGAAACATGTTCTTACTAATTTCAACTTTTGTAATCTCATGTGTTCATGTTTGTGAAGATTCCTCCTGAGGACGACCTAATTCTGAGTCAAGGCATACTTCCGAAGCGTACCTCCAAGCAACGGTCAGCTTACCACTTGAAGCCAAGGGGCAAGGCTCCAAACCGGTACACTCCGGAAGATTATGTCAACCGAGGAAAGAAGGTTGTCACTGAGGAGGATGACGGGCCGCCGCGGAGATCAGCTATGTCGAGGATGAGGAACGACGAGCCGTTCTCTTCAGATGAGGAGGAGGAGGAGGAGGAGCAGGAGCAGCAGGAGGAGCAGCAGGAGCAGCAGGAGCAGCAGCAACAACAGCCAAGGCAGCGGACGAAGAGGATGGCCGTCCGGAAGCAGCCCACGAGGACGGCACGTCGATGACGCTACTAGGATGTGCTACGTGTTGTTCTGAACTCTATATTCATAAGTATCGATTTGTGAACCCTATGTCATTTCGAACCATGGTCTGTAATGCTACTTGTTATTTGAATCTACGTGCTACAATGTGACCTATGAAGTGTTATATGTGTATGTCATGAAATTGCTACTTGTTGTGTCCAATGTTGTACTCGTGAACTCGTTGGAGTTTGGTAGGATTTTTCATGTTTTCAACACAAGTCCATGTGTGGCGCCCTTCACACTGGCGCCACAAGTGCTAGTGTGGCGCCCGTGGCATCGGCGCCGCACATGCCAACTTATATGAACTATTGGGTCCAAAACATCCAGGGGCTCCGGACGATAAGTCCTTAGCCGTTTTCGCGAGCCTCTATGTGTGGCGCCCGTGGCATCGGCGCCACACATGCTAGTGTGGCGCCCGTGGCATCGGCGCCACACATCGAGCCTCGCAAAACGGCTAAGTCCCAGAGGAATTGTCTCACAGTATGTTTTGGGGGATTACAAGTGCATGTGTGGCGCCGTTGGGAGGGGCGCCACACATGCTGCCACGTCGGATGGGCGCACCCGGCTCAGCGTCGATGGCGCCACGTCGGCTGGGTGTGTGGCGCCGGCAGGAGGGGAGCCACATGGGCATGTGTGGCGTCCGTGGAAGGGGCGCCACACAAAAGGGTTAGATTGGTGAAATAGTTTCGTCGCAGGGTCAGTCTGTGCTTTTCGTAGGCGGCCTCCCCTCCGAGCACCTGTCAGTCGTTGAGATGACATGCAGTGGATTGGGCCGTCAGGGAAGACACGGACGAGCGGCCTACTTCGTTTTCCTGGCCCAGTTCGGTATGCCCGTGTGTTGCAAGGTTTTTTTTTTCCTCAGGCCGTGGCCTCGTAGCAGTTCCCGGCTACAAAACTCGATTCAAAATCCATGGAATCCGTGTAATCCTCGCCTCAATTTACCCATTCCCCATTATCTCGTGTAGCATAGTGCGATCGGTGGCTTCTCTGCTTATAGTGAAGCGGCAAATTTGTCTTTTTATATGTTTATAATCTGTTTTTTTTTTTTTTTTGAGAAACACAGTACAAACGCAGGCGCTCACATACACGCGCATACACTCACCCCTATGAACGCACACACGCACACCCTACCCCTATGAGCACCTCCGGAAGACCGAGCCGGCGGATTGGATCTTGAAATTGACGAAGTCACCACGAGCGCCTCGTCGCCGACGGGAACGTCGTCTCCCACTGAATGAATATTCCATCTTTATGAGACACACAGATGTCAAACCTGGGGTTTGAACTCTGGTGGGCTGGGGGTACAACCACCCTCCTAACCACCCAACCTGAGGTTGGTTCTCTGTTTATAATCTGTTTAATCCATTAGTCTCGGCACGACTAGTTCAGTTATTGTTTATTTGGATAAGATTATGCGGTCATTTGCTTATATATTCAACGTATGTGATCAGTGATCTTGCTTGGTGTGGAAAGTAATGAGTTAGCGGTAATACAAACGGATCGATGATCCGAATGTTAGCAGCAATTGTGTTCTGGTAGGTTCTTCATCGTCACCCCTTTCTTGTCTTGGCTCAGAGTGACCGTCCCTCGAATTATTTTGGGGCATGTCGTTTTTGCTCCCATGTGTATATGCTCCCTTTGTTTGAAATGCATTTTGAACATATTTTAAGATATGGAAAAATCCAAAATAAAATGTTGCATGTATATCTCCACATCTATGTGCCAACGAAGTTGTTTCAGCAAAATTTAACCTTTTGTGCAGCCCGTGTACAAAAAGATAGATTTTGGTGCAAAAATAATGAATTTCTGGGGACATTTTCTGTCCTTTTTACACAGGGCACAAAAGATGTCGATTTTCGGTGGAACTTTACATGCGCACCACAATTGTAAAAATGTGTAAAGTAACTGACAATTGATTTTTGGAAGGGGTTCAATAGGCACAGATATATAGCCATAACGAATACTACATCACCATAAGATATTTGTCAAAATCTGAGCCATCTAATTGTGATTGCAAAAACAGGCCAAAGCTTAAGGAGCAGATGCAGTACTGCATGGATCACCCCCAGGAGCTGAGCAGGCTCTCCAAAGTCAAAGCCCAGGTCTCCGAGGTCAAAGGCATCATGATAAAGAACATCGACGATGTAATCAATCCTAAGTCCTAACACACTACTTGATTGATAACTAAAAATGGTTTAGTTTCCCGGATTGCTCATCAATAATGCTTCCCATTTGTCAGACAATTCAGCGCCGGGTACAGATAGATGATCTCGCGACGAGCGCAGAGCTGCTCCACGAGCAGGCCAACGATTTCAGGCAGGAGGGCACGCGGATAAGGCGCAAGATGTGGTTCGAGAACATGAAGGTCAAGCTCATCGTCCTCGGCATCGTAGCCGCCCTCATCCTCATCATCGTCCTCTCCATTTGTGTTGGCCACAAATGCAATTAGTTAATTAGTCACACATTCTAAGAAAAAAAGTTTGGATTTATTCTTTGCTACACGGATAACAGAGTTACATCGACGTTGCTATGAGGGTTTTGGCTATGGAATCTCATTTGAATAGGGAATGGTACGTACGGTTTTCTCCACTCATAACTACAGTTGAAACCATGGGAAATGCAAATCTGATATCAGGTGCATATGCTCCCTTTATCTAAAAATAGGTTTCAAATTGATAAAAAGTCAGAGAATTTTTTTGGCATGTACATGTATATATTCTATGCTTTGAGCTTCTTCACTGGAAAGGCAGGTCTGTGTATCTTAGTATCTTCTTTTTCGATAAAGAGTATATATTAATATCGTGGAGATACCAATTACTTCTAGTCTCTGCAACAACATCATAACCTAATGGCATAAAGGATGGACACAGCCAAAAAAAAAAAGAGAAAATAATTTTTAAAAAGAGACCCCGCTACAGAGATTCATAACTTGAAACAGCAACACTGACACCACCAAGACAATACTAGAAGATCAGCTTCTACATAAACGACGTCTTTAATAATGATCTTAGTATCTTCTAGTTATCTGGTTAAGAAGTTGAAAAATGTAGTGTCCATATCATGTTGAGAACTATTCGAGGAACTGTGGTCAATTAATCTCTTTGGCCAACAGAGAAGTCGGAAGTGGGTTTTTAGAGTTGCTAATTAGACCACCACATCAACTACATGTACTAGTAGGTGCATGAACCTTTCAGGAAAAACATAATTTAGTGTTGCACGGCAGGAAGGCCTTAGGGTTGCACGGCGGCCTTCCCAGTGTATTTATAGAATGGGTGAGGTCAGCGGTGACGTCACGTCGGTGGAAGCTACCGAGATGCACGATATTTGCGGAGGTTTGCAGATAAGGATGGCCGAGTATTACTTGTCCACGCCGAGGAGGTTGTGTTCAGCTGACGTGGTAGAGCTCGTCGGCGAGGATGTGCCGGTGGTAGGTGTGGTGGCAGACATGCAAAGGAGTATGACGACGACGTCATTCTTCTTGGTGGGTCCTACCAGTTTATATAGCGAAACAATATTTTTGGCTGGAACGGCTCTAGTCGTGGACTGGGCCATTGTTGGGCTACAACAAGCTGCTGCTCTCTCTATTTTTTTCTAATTATCTATTTTTAACTTGGACTTGGATTTCAATTCTATTTGAGATGGTTGGATGTTTGAATTTCCTTAAAGTTGTTTGAAATAACTTGTGCTTCATATTCATGTATTGAAAAATATTATTATGTGAATCATTGCTTTTTTATTAAATATTGTGAGAATTTATATTTGGACATCCTAATACATATGGTTTCAAATTTCAGTATTTTTGTGTTTTAAATTATGTGGATATGACTTTGGATAACTCTTAGGGATAGTTTAGAATATTTTATTCCTTTGTAAGAAAATAAATGTATATGATTATATTTACTTTATTTCTTACTGGAAAATATGTTTGTAAGGAACATTATTTGTGTTCTTATATTTTTCCAATGGCATATAAGTCTCCTAGTGTCATTTCCATTGTCATTATTGGTGTATATATATTTAGAATTAAGGTTTGGATGCACCCCATTACTTATGGTCTGTTTACTTGACTTACAACTAGAGTTAAGCTCCAATAATGGTTGTTTGATCAAATCTCTTGGATTCAGATAGGATACACAATGTTAGGGCTTTGTGATGATTACAAGGCTAAGGATAAGCTTGAATTGGAATAATGGATTAGGTTTCCAAGTGTGTAGATGAAATGTAATAAAATATGAGAAGGTCTAGCTCCCACTCCAAGGAGATATGTATAGCTTCGAGATGTTATTAGAGTGAACATATTTTCCAAGCTAAACAAGAACTTAGTTGGATGCTTCTTACTAGATTTCCTATTATTTCTTGTGAAGAATGATATCTGCTTATCACACTAGGGTACTTGACATGAAAAATTACTTTATCATTAGTATATATTTGATATCCTTTCTTGTGATGTTCACTTCCAATTCTTCAAGATTTGTCATTAAATATCTTTATTTACTACTATCTACTATCGACATTCAATTATTTCTCAAGTTAATATTGAGGCTCATAGTTCATTAGGATTTGACTTACTTCTTTCTTATCTATTCTTAAGAGTTCTATGATCAACACTCATTTGCGAGTATCATGGTTTTGGCTTCTAAAGATACCACTGATGAAATCTAGCTCTTACCTCCAAGATAAAGTGCTTGCTCAAGCTAGTATCTTGGGTGTAACACTTACCTTGTACTTTCTTACATGAGCATTGCTATCATTAGGGTTTATAACATTATCGCAATGTTCCTTTGATCATATCAGCTTAAGTTCAACTTGACTACTCCCTCTGATCCATAATAAGTGTCGCTTAGTACTAAACTAGTACAAGTTTTATACTAAGTTCCCAACACTTATTATGGATCGATGGGAGTAGCTTATTTTGGACTAGCTTCTCTTTACTTATCAAAGTCAATAATATGGTTCTATTCCATTTAGTATTGGATTACCTTACCACTTCAAAGTGAAATGGATTATATCCTAGGTTCCAACTCAAGAGTTGATAATATTTCTCTGGTAGGTATAGACTTCTCCCTTCTATAGGGTTTAACTTTGATGGATTTTAAATAGGAAAGAATGGAATCATCAAGGTTTAATAAGAGGAGTTGTGTTGGTTCTCTTATCATGAGGCCAAGAATTTAGTTTAAGAAATACCATGAGGATCATGGTAAGAACATATAAGGAATAAAGACATGGAAAATATGTATATCAAGTCATGGTTATTCTCCTTCTTATTTGTTTTACACTTAATTTGTATCAATGTGTTGTTACAAGGAATACTGCGTTATGAACTTCTAAATGATCTGGTATGTTATCCTTAAGCAATGTTATTTGGTATTAGTGTTATGTCCATTTGAGCTAACCCATAGATCATATCATATTTACCCATTTTTTTAGCAAAGGTCACATGGCAGTTTATAGCTAGAACTCAACTTGATGATCTACTTCAATTCCATCAACTCAAGAGAAACTTCAATCACTTTGATAAGTTCTATTTGAAAGCGTGAAAATTTCACATATTTTCTAAGCATGAATAAAATGAACATATGTGTTTCCTATCTATTTCTAGCATCTAATGCTGAGATGCTACAACTACTTTCCAAATGCACATATGTAAGATTACAAAGTTAACACTCACGATATGTATGGGTTGTGTCTATTGGTGATTTGTTTATTTTAGCATAAATATACTATTTGGCTACATCTTCCTTATATATGTGCACAAGAATGACAAATGCAGCTTCACAGAACAACAAAAATCAATGTCAAACAAGACATGAGAATCTGGGTTCTTAATAATACGACAAGAATATGGATAGTAGAATGACACATTGATGACTCATTGCTTATCATCTAATAGTAATGTAGAATACACAATCCTAACAGATGTGAAACATGCTGGAAAAGAGCATCCAACCCATCTTCGACAACCTACACAAACTAACAACTTCTGTTTCACAAGAGAACAAAACTGAAACTTTGAACCGAATGACTCGGTGGTAGAATACAAAACCAAAAGCATGGAAGTAAGGTGTCAAACATCATTACTCGTGCCATGTCGTCAGAAAGGAGGAGATATAGTGCAAGAAACACTATTCATCTCACCGGTACATATAATTCTAAATTCAAGAGAAAGCAAGACCCTGATAGAACATAACGATGCCTAGATGCATCACTTATCATGTATTACTAACTTGTAAAATACAATATCTAACAATTTGGTGTATATTTTTCTTGAACAACCTATAGAAAACTACAAATTCCGTTTCACAAAAGCTAATAGGGTGAAGCTTTTGGGACAATATTACTTATAGTATTTTTTGATAAAGGAGAAATTCAGGATAAGAAACACCATCTATTTTAGAACCATGCACAATTTCAGTGAGCTGGCAACCTAATCTTATCAATGTCTAACTAAATTTGTAAGCATTAGAAAAAAGATATACATGACGGCACACAAAAATCATCTCACCTCATCTATAAGTACAGAGCATCATCTTCTCACATATTCATCTCACCACCACTAATACCGCACTAAAAACATGAAGACATTCTTCATCCTAGTTTTTCTTGCTCTCGTAGTGAGCACTGCCTTTGCACAGTATGCGGAAGCTCCTAGTGGGGACGTGGAAGGTCCTAGTGCGAGTGCAGGGCAATGGGGTGCAGAAGTTCCCACCATGGGCAGTTCTGATCGATGTGAACATGACCAAACGAAGCTAGCCTATTGCAGGGATTACCTAATGGAGCGTTGCACACCAAGATATATGCCGATCACCTGGCCATGGTCTAGGATGAAGAGAAGTTGTGAGAAGGTTCGTAGTCGAGTGCTGCCAACGAGTTAGGACAAATGGAACCGCGAGTGCCGTTGCAAGGCTATCTCGAGAACAATTCAAGGTGAGCTCGGTGGTTTTTCTGCATCTCAAGAAGGTCAGAAAGCTAGAGTGGTGCACATGGCCAAGCACCTACCCTCCAAGTGTGACATGGGCCCAAGTTCCTGCAACATCCCCGTCACCGAGTGGCTATTACTGGTGATGTATTTCATGAGTGAATATTAAATTTTCAAATAGCACTTTTCTGTATGTGACCTATAAATATGGTCATGGAATAATATATAAATAAAGTATCATTCTCCCCGATATAAGTTTTGTTGCAAACATCCGATCATATAGCATATATATCAAGATACTGATGTCAACATACCACCAAACAATAGGTTGTGTGAGTGTCTATTTTTGTTGACGGTTTGTGTCACATGATTGTATTATTTTAATCAAGAAAGATATTAACATGGTCAATTCAGAAATAAGCAAGAAAAATGATGAAATGATTAATACAATAGCATTATTACGTATTTGACATGTATTTGTTATGTTTTTAGTGTATCAACAAAAATTAAATAATCTCTAATATCTCTAAGATGCATGCAAAATTAAATGTAAACAACTTAATGCATATTTTTCCATTGTCTAGTATGTTGTCTATTACTGGTGCGGATGCTTCCATTGGTTCACTAAAAGGTTCACTACAAAAATGTATGGCCACACCCGACACTTCTTTTTGGACGACACAAGCAAAAAATTAGATTTTTTTTTACCTAGTGGATCACCCTTTCATCGCACCCTTAAAAGTGTGCGACCATTTAAGCGGCGTATTAGGAAACATACAGGAACATCTGGGTGCCATGGTAGGTGGCATGCAAGAGAGGTGTTCCATTATGCCGTTCTAGAGGTGTAGATGAATTAATATTTGTGATGTGCATGGTTTACGATGTTGAAATGGGTTCACATTGGTGAATAGTCAAGCGTGCAACACGAGTAAATCTCACCCCGGTGACTGGTATGTCTCACCAGGATGAGCTATTTGATTACCAATTATTTATATATACCTTCAGCTAGTACTCATACAAATGAAACCACCACTCATAATTGTCTGAACCATACCAGATTATTTTTATGATGAACCTTTGATTCATTCGGCGGATGAAATAATTGCAGCAGTGGTGCCACCACCAATGAGAACATGATGACGCCGATCGATGTAGGACTTGAGCGTAGTGACACTATCGTACATTATCCTCAATCTTTGGCCTTTCTTGGAGGTTTGTTACAATTGTATTTTTTGAAATTGATCCGGAATATTTGGGTTTTTTTCAAAGGACAGAAAAGTGCCTAGGTGGATCCATAAAGAGAATTGGAATTTAATGGATGAGATGTGGTGGCAGTGCGACTACAACCTATTTAATTGTCGTCTTGTGGCTTACGAGGGCTTGGACACCGGTCTGTAGTTCAAGGGTTGCCACTATAAATCGCCTAAGCGTAACTTTGTGGAATATATCAAAGGACCATATTCGCTGGAGCTTTCTTGTGCGGTGCTGGCAATGTGGAACCTTGCCCAAGCAAACGAAATCAATGTCCCCAACAAGTAATTTCAGCAAATCCTAGATGAAGCCAGGTAGGAAAATTGATATATGGTAAATATGATTAAGTCAATGTGCTTGAATATGGCCGATGTGCTGCCGCCGCTAATGAAAAAGCTAGAGGTCTTGGATAAAAATGTGCGATGTACCTTCTATTGTATGTATTGTGCCGAATAATTATCCTAGTAGTACTGATGTGTGACGTGTTCATGTTATTGTTCATTTTGTATTGAATATTTAAGTTAGTAGTTAAGATGTGCGATGTGTTTCCTATTGTGTTGTTTTTCTTTTAACGAATAATTAAGCAAGTTATTAAGATGTGTGATATTCTTCTTCTTTTGTTGTTTGTTTACTGCCAAATATTTAAGCTTGTTGTTATGATGTGAGATATGGTTCTCCTCATGTCTTCTTCACTTAACTAGTGTACATTATTTTAGCGGAGCTTAATTAATCTCCGTACCCGGTAAATAACAAAATAGAGGGACTCGTATCATCATAATTTTGTAATATACTGATAATTGGGAGCCTAGATCTCAAAGACAACCTAGTTGCCGCACTTTAGGGCCTTTCGGCAATGGGGGACCCATAGATCGTGGCTTACTCATCGGCCCATAAAACAAATAGTATCCCCCTCCTTTTTCCTATATAATCCATGGAACACACTTCCCAATAGCCACACTACCTACGCTGCCGCCCTCTCTTATCTACCCTCTTAACCCTAAATATTTTTGGATGTTCTCTCAAAAATATTCCCAAGTCCCTAGTACCTACACCGCCGCACTCCCTAGTCCCAACAGACCCACTACCTATGCCACCGCGCTCCCTAGTACCGATATTCTCAAGTCATCCCCCAGCGGTCCTATCACCTGATCTGCTCAATCCGCAATGGAGTCCTCCACCGCTGAAGTACATGTTCATTATCCACCGCATTTAGTTTTGTTTCCTTTTTTCAGGTTTTAATCGCGCTAGTCTTTCTTTGTAACATCCCATATTTAGAGGTTACAAATGATAGGAAAATAGATGTGTGTATTTCATTCAATGTTTCTAAAATCCATGGATATAATTTTTTTATAGAACTTGTCAAAGTGACTGAAGTTTCACTTGAATTGATCATTAAGAGCAAAATGTTGTTCTTACTGGCCCATATACAGAGGAGGATATAATGAAGGCTTTTTTCCAGATGGAACATAACAAGGCATCAGGGCTTGATGGTTTCCCGGCTGAGTTCTGTCAAACATTCTGGGATATAAGAAAAAAATCTACTAGAGTTGTTTGAAGAGCTTCACGTGGGGCAATTGGATTTGTTTCGTATCAACTTTGGTGAGATCATCTAGCTCCCAAAGGTTAATGATGAAGAACAGATTCAACAATTTAGATCAATTTGTCTTCTTAATGTTTGTTTTAAAATTTTCACAAAGGTTGCTACTATTAGACTCAATTCGGTGGCTGATCACGTGGTGCGCCCAACTCAGACTGCGTTCATGCAAGGTCGATACATCTTAGATGGAGTTGTGACCATGCATGAGACAATACATGGGATGCATCGCAAAAAGTTGAATGGATTATCCTCAAAATCGACTTTGAAAAAGCCTACGATAAGGTCAAATGGTCATTTCTACAACAATACTCCGGATGAAAGGCTTTTCTCCAGAATGCCGCTTTAATTAATAACTTTGTCTTTAGAGGAAGTGTTGCCATCAAAGTCAATGATGACGTGGGTAAGTACTTCCAAACAAAGAAAGGGCAGCTGCTGAGGCCGTGGCCACCAAGTTTTGTGTAAGACATATTTCTCGAGCTTCGTTCACATTTTGATGACCCCAATGTTCTAACTCGTGACTCTCATAATTGTTTTATGCATTATTGAAGTGATTTTATCGTGTGGACGATGAGGATGAGGAGGCGGCGAAAAAGACTTTGCGGTGGGCTTGTGAGAAGTTGGCACCGCAGGTGTGATACAACCATGAGGTCAAGGCCGCTAGTCATTTTTGGGCTAAGAGAGGCGTGAGGGTCCACAAGGAAGACAATGTCGGTAAGACTCCTAATCCCCAGTACGCAATGACGGTGGATGAGTACATGTCGGTGAGTACAAAATCAATGAGATTTTATGTTGGTGCTAAGTTGCAATTGCATCATATTGAGTTGAGTATTGCATTTTCAGGTTATCCCCGAGTGGGCTGAGCCGCATGCCGACACATGGGAGGAGGAGATTAGGACGAGCTGGCTCGGGAAGGATGAGGAGTTTGCAGCCGTGGTGAGGCGGAACACGGAGAACCGAGGCGATGGTGGAACACACTGCGCGGGAAATCGTAGCTATGAGCCCTACAAGGGGAAGACTGTCTGCATACATTTATTTTCCGTCATGTTCATACTTGATACGCATAACATTTATTTTCGTGATGCAGGTGGCAGAGGAAGAACCCGGGGAGGAGATTCTTGACGTCGTATATAAAAAGATGCAGATGAAGAAGCCCGATCTCTCAAAGCCTCAACCCTCGCTCCCCGAGTACTTCGGCACCTACGCCGAGGATGCCAAAAACTACTGCACGATGGTGAAGCATCGTCACCTGGAGGTGGATGACCCCATGAGCGCGGAGATCGACGAGGAGTCGTTGGTCTGTCGTCCAGAGGGTTGCCGCATGGCCGTCTCAATATGCTTAACACAATGGTTAAGCCTACCCTCACCACGACCTTCACGTGTCTCAAGGCGGGCCTCACCAAAGACAACCCCTATCCCGCCTCGTCGCCAGCCTCGGCGATCCACACACGATTTAAGTTTTTTCTCATTTTCATCCTATTTGTGACTTTCCTTCATGCATGGCTAAGTGCTGACAAGATTCATTGTTTGTGAAATTATAGCCTGACTTTGAGGCGGCCTTCGATACCGCTTATGAAGAATATCAGGTGTCCTTTCAGCAACACCAATTGGAGTTCACGGACTACATGGCGTATCTAAATGTAAGTTTGAACCCTTGTTTTTGCAAATGATGACCAGTCCCACTTTCCCCTAATTTATGCTTTATTTCTGCAAAGCAGAGCTTGGAGCTAGGGGAGCAGCCTCCCTTTCCAAGGCTGGCGTCATTGATGCCGTCGAGGGAAAGTTTCGCTAGGACATACTACGCATCGACACCGGTAAGTTCTTCGCCAAACCATTGGTTACATCTTTCTTTTGTCTCGCAAGTTTCTAACATCTAGGGAACATGTAGGTAACGGGACGTTCCTTGCCTCGGAGGGTGGGCGTGAGAGCACACCGGTTCATCATGGTGCTCATTCTCCCGGTGCTTCTCCTGGTGGGTCTTCTGCAGCTTCTACTGGAGCGCAACACATTGCCAGCCGTCTCGAGCTCGGTTCCAGCCCGCTTTACTCTTCACCGCATTAGGGTTTTTGGCCTCGAGCTAGACATGCAGTCCAATGTGTATCTCTAGTTCATGCTATGACACTCATATGTTCATTTTGGATGATGTTATCACACTCTGATATCTATTTGCTACTTGCACTTCATGTTATGTGTATTTGCTTGTGTGAAGTTTCACTGAACTTGTATGTGAATTTTGCTGCTACTAAACGAGCAAAACAGGAAAAGAAGAAAAAAAATGGCTGCCTCTATGCCGATGGCCTTGCCGTCGGCATAGGCAGTGCCTAGGATCAAATGGTCGTCCTATGCCGACGGCCTGGCCATCGGCGTAGAGGCGACGTAGACAGTATGAAATACTGATATGCCGAGGGGGAAAGTCGTCGGCGTAGCATGTTCTGTGCCGAGGGGTGGCCGTCGGCGTAGAGGAAGGCCAGGCTTGCCCCGAGTGTGTCGACACGTGCCACGTTTAGACGTATGCTGAGGAGGAGGCCGTCAGTGTAGGCGTTGGCGTCCGTCAGACGAACGGCGCTGCTAGCCATCCTATGCCGAGGGCCCGTATGCCGAGGGGTGGAGCCGGTCGTCGGCCTCTCGTCCCTACGCCGACGGCCGGGTGGTATCTGCCGAGGCGGACCTTTGCCGAGGTGCTACGCTGGTGGCAGCCCTCGGTGTAGCATACGCCGATGGCCTCTCCCCTATACGCTGAGGGCCCGTGGCCGTCGGCAGCTTCAGCGATTCCTGTAGTGTGAATTCTATCTTAATACCTGAATTATGTGTGTAGATTATCTCGATCTATATTATTTCTTTTAATAAAAAAAAGTGGTTATTAGTTGTTTGGGCAAATTGTTTCTAAACTATTTTACTTGCTTATCTTGAAATATTGCATGCCACATAAAATACCGTTGATGATTCTACAGGTGCCTATGTGTGGTTAGTTATATCGACTAAAAGTGGTTCGTTATAGGAAAATTTTGGTCATTAAAAATACTTCTCCGATTCATATTACTTGATGTGCTAATATAGATGTATCTACGGAGTATTTCGGTGACCATGGAAATATTCGTAATGACAACATTAATGGTTGCTAAAAGTAAAATTATGGTCGTTGTTACCTCACAATTAGGGACAACACTATGTGTGTTCGTTAGAAAATTAACGGCCAAAAGTATTTTGTGGTTGTTAAACTTTTAGCGACGGAGCCTATAACGATAACTAACGACCACCAGAATGTGGTCATTAATGACTTCTAAAGGCCAAAATCTGACTTTTAATGATCACGTATTTTGTCTTAAAAACCTTTTCTCTAGTATAGTACGTGGGAAACTGCCGTATTCTGTTTTCGCGCCATGGCAACGACCGTGGCCCGTTGATGCAACAGGATTAAGGCGGCAGTTATCTTGAGGACTAGATCGAAGCAGCAGGCAGCAGCGACCTATAACAAATTTAGCAGCGACCTCTGTATTGATTTTAACAATAAATATGCTAAATCTGTGTGGTTCATCGGCACACCTAATGATTTTCTCAAGCAAAGGTGGCCATAGGTACCTTGACAACAAGATGAATCATGCATTGCTTATTTTGTTTGCGTGGAATAAATTAGGATCAACCAACAAATTGTGGAAGCACTGAGAAACTACCAATTACTAGTTGAATGACCGTGCGTTGCTACAACTACATTTTTTCTTGCAACATGTCAATACAAAAAATTAGCATGCATGAAGAACGTACAATATATTTTTAAAATGCAAAACAATGTACCAGTTTGAAGTAAATTTTGATAACCGGTATAATTGGCGTCGTTTGAATATGAAATAAAACGTCAACTAATTATTTTGTATTAACAAATATCTACTCATCAATGCTTCTTAGATAGTGTAGTACAATGTAAATGATATTTTATTCTACTTCATTTTCATGGTACTTGAGCAAGCGTACCAAAAAATTCCTCTGTTCGTGAACATCCTGCAAAATAATGCTTTTTATTAGCACATATAATTCACATGAAAATAAATGCGTTGTAGGATACCGAGCCTGCATATTAGATGAACCACTACTTTATCATCCCATTAGAGCATAATGTAAAATATAACATGGCGGATGCATTCCCATAGATGAATGCTTTATCGTTATGTTTAAAGGAACAACGTAAAATACTTGTATCTATTTCTAGAGATATTCACTTACCTGGAAAAATATTTCTAAGATGTTATGGTGAAGAGTTTGGAGGAAAATGTGAGAAGTTACTCAGCTCTCCTCTCTGATCTCATTCTAATTCACGCATACTTTGGTGGACTGCAAATCAAATTCACAATACTTTGACGTCAAGTAAATACAAAATGCAACTGCATAAGCAAAGCATGCTACACATGTAAAACCCTCCCGATTGGAGCATCTGGCTCCTCCCGGCCTACTGGCTACGGTACCAAGATGCTTCTAACAGTCAGAGAGAAGTCGCGGTCACATATCAGGAAAATAATTTGCTAATTCGCATGTGGCATTCCAGAATCAATTCAAGTTCTGCGCCAGCCTATTGGATGCGTAAAGATCCTGATGGGTCCCTTTGACAATTGGCTTGATTAAGCATGGTAAGAGACGTGCAGCTAGTTTTGGATAAATGGAAGCACGACCTACCCAACAATTTGTTGAACAACTTGCTTTGTTACATGCCCACATACACATCGTGGCCGGTGAACAGTCAATGAGCGTTTTCCAGGATATGTAACAGGTTCATGGGTTTAAAGCGTAGTTTTTGGGACAGGGCCTTGTACAGTCATCCATGGATCAGGCCAGAGGGGCATCATAGTAAGCGCGCTTCTATCTTGTTGGGCAATATTCCCTCTCTCAAATGTAGCACAGAATGTTGCATGCTGTGAATTCTGTTGTTGACAGTGCAAAGCTCTCTCGAGTCTCGATCGATCATCGGTGTCTCGTTCAGTTCGTTCTCGTGAAATATTTACAGGAGGTTTTGTGTATATCTCACCTAACTACTGCAGTAAGTACATCGAAATACACGAAATGAAATGAACCGAAACGAAAGGTTGTGCACTGTTGTTACCTGGAGGGACGACCATCCCTTGAGGATGTCGCCGCGCTCGCTGTCGAACACCCCGATCCACGCCCAGAGCATGCACCGCCGCCCCACGGGATCATAGAATGTAGAACTTGTCGTAGTTGTAGCGGATCCTAATCCCCACGTCGATTACCGCATCGTTTAGCATCCACCTATTGGCCCAGGCGTCATAGGTGCCAATGGCGTATTAGCCTTTCCGGTCGTCGTCGAGGGAGGTCTTGAGCAGGTGCGTCACTCCGGCCCCGGCGCTGGCTCGCCCAGGAGCTGCACATGTACGTCGTCCTCCATGAAGCTAATGTAGAGCATCACAATCATGTCATCGGGAAGCTGAGTCGCGGAGCTGGTCCACACGCCGTTGATCTCGTACCACCATGGCCATGAGCTGTGCACATGGATTTCAGCAGACTGAACACGATAGAGAAAATGGCGATTGGCGACGTATTACCTACCGTCCAGTGCTGCTCCGGGTGGAAATGGAACGCCGTGTGCTACTGTTTCCACAACATTATTGCGTTGGTCCAGTCGTAGGCGTGGCCACCGCAGAGGAGCGCCCGATCGGTGGACTTCTTGGGCACGTCCAACACCACGCCGCGGGTGTCTGCCACCTCCACGACATGGCCAGCCGGGGCGACCTCATCTCCGGGACACGCGACAGGCACCTGGCCATCGTCACGTTGTAGTCTGTGAACCACGAGCTCGAGAGAGAAAGAGCATGGTCTAGAAGATGTCCGAGAGAAGGGTCGACGACTGCTTCTGTTGTGGTTGACCCTTAAGATTGGTCTAGGGAAGCAGCGGTGCATTTGCGCACTGGGTAGGGATGTGGTGGAAGGGATGCTATTTTTGTTAAGTAGTAGATTTGATTGATAGCACGATTAAAGCTAACGATGGAAGGGAGAGGTCAGCGGTAGGATTAATGGAAAGATATTAATTACATCTCATTAATTGCACGTCAAATCCCTAATTTCTGTTTGTCCCGTGATTTATTTAGAACTTACCTTTTATTCGTGGTGGAACCTGTGTGACATCGGATATAGATTGATGGCCTGGATGTTTTCAATCTCCTTCACCAAACGCATTGTACTACCTAAGACTACTCATAGTGGGAGTAACATCTTTACTATTATATTTCAGTTGGTCGTACGTCATACAACGCGTTTGGTGATGAGATTGAGAATATCCTGACCGTTCGGTTAAATCTCACGGTCTCCGCTTCCTCCAATCTACTTACCATTGCGTCATGTCTACTTTCCGGTACCTCAAAGTATCAATCACGGTTTAGCTTCCAAAATTGACGGGGCGCGAAATTAATGGGACGCGTAGTTAACTGAGTGAATGCAAGGAATCTCTACGATTTGGCCACAACTTCCTTTTTCTAGCTTTACGGCACGAAAAGGAAAACCAGGGAGAGAGATAACATACTCTTACCATCTTCATTATGTCTAAGTTTTGTGGTTGCATGCCGAGTGGTTAGGTGATCCCAAAAACTTCCCTAAACAACTTTCATAGATAAGCATCCGGACCGTCGATCTGTATCCATCCAATGGTACAGAGGTTCCACCACAAAGAAAAGGTAAGCTCTAAAGAAATCACCATAAAATTAGGGATTTGATGTGCAATTAATGAGATATAATTTTTTTCCTCTTACTTATACTGCATCCTGACCTCCCCTTTCACCGTTAGCCTTAATTAATCACCCTATCAATCAAATTGTTACTTGCCTAAACTAGCTTCCCTCCCGCCGATTAGAACCTCCAACAAATAATCGTCGGTGATCCGCGCTATCTCAGCTCCATCTTCCTCGTTTCTTTTCCTTCGTGTTTTGGCGTCCCCTCCGTTCCGTGGCAAAGGGGCATCGTGTCCTGCTCCCTGCCAACTATGTCGCCTGGTGACACGGTGGCGTTCCTCGGAGTATACACGGCTACGCCATCAGAAGCCGGTCAATTGCTGAGTGCAGAGGTAGTCGGACGCCGCGCAGGTGTTCTTGGATGTGTTCTTTTGACGCTTCGGCTCCAACATGGTTGCCGCGATGCTCCAGTGGTTTTCTTCCTTTCAGATGCTCCGGCTGTTTCTTTTGCTCACCGCAGATGTTTAGCTTAATGTCTTCAGTATACAACAAAAGGGAGAAACATCAACGCACTCTGGTACTAAAGCCATTCCTTATTCCTCTCATCAGTCATCAGTTGGTCGTATGATTTATTTATTTGGACTAACTTTATTTATTCGCGAGAAAAAGAAAGGTGTCATGCATGTCTGCTGAGTTTTTCGAATATGAATCGCTACTACAAGTCATGTCCTTTATGTTAAGTTGATTTTACCTTTCTGTAACTTATGCCAGATGGAGGCATGCAATATCCAGGAGGTTATAATTTGGAACAAGAAAATTGCAGTGGTCATGGATCGATCATGTTTAAAATTTGGAAATCCTGAACTGCGCACATATGTAATTCCAACAATTGATGAGAGATTTTTTGTTACTTAAGGGATCCCCAGATAAGAGCATTTATACAAAAAAATTTTAGCTGAATACACAATAGTACTTCACAGCTCAGGATGTTTCATTATTACATACTCCCTCCGTCTAAAAATAAGTGTCCCAATTTTTTGTAGCTACAGATGTATCTACAACTAAGGTGTGTTTCATATCTAGATAAAACTAAGACACTTATTTGTGAACGGAGGTACTATGTTTCTATCTCCACCTAGATGCATGGATGCCTTTTCCATTTATTGTGGTTGACAACATTTTACTTGTGGTTATCAATTGTGCGAATTAGTTATATTTATAACTTGGCCAAGACATGTTTTTAGGAGCTCTTACATGTCTTACACTTTTGCACTATAGCATGACCAATTGCTAAGTGAGTATTTTTTGTAGCATTGCCAATGAGAAGTTGGCCGACAGCACAGGGCGAGTGCGGGCGTCATACCCTTTCTCTCTCTGACGTCCCTCCATCTATCTCTCTATACATAGTGATGCTGGACAGGCGGCTGTCGTAGCTTTCTTTTCTTGTTATGGTCTTAAATCAGTTAATGCTCCAGTTCTTGCTCTAAATCCTACAATCGTTATTTCTTTCTCTTGGAGTTAATTGGTTGTTGGTTGTAGCTATCACTGTTATTGTTTTTTTTTTCACTAAAGCCATTTTGTATGGCCAGAAACCAAGGACAGATCAACACTTAGAGCAATTAGAATTTAGTAAAAATTTGGTGACAAGTAACACTCAGTAGGTATTGTTTCAGGTTTGGATTGAGGAACGCCACTTCATATTCTGCACACCAGCGTACCAATTTGTTTTCTCCATGCTTTGTCAGGTGATGTTCATACCATAGCTCCACTATCAAAGAGGCTAACATCTGATGACTTTTTGGTTGATGCGAAGCACATTTCTTAAGAGAGCTACAGCCAAGTTATTCCAATGAGATTGCTAGGTAGAAGAAATTTAGTTGATGTCTCTTGATATGGTAAAGAACATATACAACAACCAATGCTTACCATTAGCTAGCGCAATTAAAAAGTAGGTTGTTGCAAGTTGATCGAATACACAAGACATTTATAAACATTAAACCATTCACATTAAGTGCAAGTATTTTTGCTTAGCTGCCTAAACCATTGTTGTTGTCTTTGTACAATGCTGAAATTTAAACATGCATATTGCAGGGTACCCATGTGGTGAAACTTGACTATAGATATCCATCCAATTATTTGATGTGAGATATATGGATTAAATGGCGAAATGATTATGCGGGGTTATGCAAAGGAAATCTACAGAAAGACAAGGTTTTGTTTTTATTTCCAGGTTATTCTATTTTCTACCACAGATCTACTGTTACACACTGATTATTTCTGCACAGATTTCTTAAAGAATTTTCATTGTTCTGGTTCTGAACTCATTTTGTTGGGCTGTTTTTATTTTTATTTTTGCTGGGGTCGAGGAAAACCCTCTATGGCCGGTTTCCTAAACTTGAATCACTTGGTTGTGTAATCATGATGTTGGGTAGAGAATTTCATCACTACCTTTTGATAGTTTGCAAAATAAAGAATACTTAATGCTGACATTCTAGAGCTTTAGTAATCTAACTTCATGTTGTTAGGACATACATAATTGTCATCTTATTCCAGTTCTGTATATGCTTTCTCGTTAGAGAAAATAATTTTGAATTGTTTTGCTTACCATATCTCTCTCACATTTGCATCTCCTACTTCCATGGATTTTTGGCATTATGATCATACAAATATAGCTGTCCAATCCCTCGATCATAAGTGTAATTTGGTCCACTTCAAGTATAATATCATGCGCTGATCAAACTTTTTTTACTTTGCGTCTCACACTAATATTGTTAACTATGTTCCTTTTATTTTTCTGGTTAAAATATTTTCTAATTTGTGAACAAATAATCTGCTATTGCGCTTGCTATTAAC
Organism: Lolium rigidum; assembly: GCF_022539505.1. NCBI lineage: Eukaryota > Viridiplantae > Streptophyta > Magnoliopsida > Poales > Poaceae > Lolium > Lolium rigidum. The sequence goes on along the minus strand of NC_061512.1, from coordinate 5,345,527 downwards.
AAATGATTTTATTTATGTTTTGATCAACATTAATTGATACATCAATCTGAGCTAACTATAACCATAATAATGTGGGTCCGTAGGATATTTGCACAGATTCTTTGAAGTTTGAAGGATGCTTGTGGTAATATTAGTGAGAATTGAAAACATATTCTCTACAATCAATTTTAATCGTAAGAGATGTGTACAAGAGCATGGGATGTGCTATAATTGGGCTTGTGACTTGTCTGATGACACAAAATAATTAGGGGCCGTAGCAACGCACGGGCATTCAACTAGTAGGTAGTAACATCACACATTTCAAAACATTTTGGTGACATGGCATGATAATAAATGATGAAAGAGAGTGAGGTGGTAACTAGCTATGTTACCATAACATCACACTTTCCAAAGCAACATGAGTCTACAACATAATAAATATTATTTTGCATGACACCACACATATGTTACTCTCCACTATGAAGGTAGTAACATAGTGTATGTTACTACTCTATGTTACTCCCCACTATGACTAGTCTAAGGCCAACTCCAATATGATAATATAGATGCGAATAGATCCTCATGACATATTCCGGCGTGTCTCGTAGCAAATTATCCCTAAAATGAAATAAAAATAGGTTTGTTCCAACAAACTCCGGTGGACTCATCGATATGTGTATTCACTTGTTTTGATTTATTTAATCTGAACACCGGCTTGCTGTATACTTCGAGTGCTTCATACAAAAAAGCCCACAATTTCTGTTCCAACAAACTCATTGGCCTCTCACTGATATGTGTATTTTCTTGTTTTCTCAATGATTTCCGCACGTAAAGGTGGACATACTCACCTACCTTGCCGGCAAGATGAATCATGCATTGCTTATTTTATTTGCATGGATTAATTTAGGATCCACCAACAAATTATGGGGGCACCCAGAAAGCTGACAATTATGCGAACAGATCCTCATGACACTCGTGGAATTTGGAAGAAAATTAATTGTGACCTGTGAGCTAGCATCCCTAATATATACAAGCCCACATCCTACTCATGCAGATCGGATGATTCACAGCTGGGGTTTTATGTCCATTCATTCGCTGGACGTCTTTGCATTTCCCTTTGCCATATATATGGAGTTATGGACAAAGGACGTAGCTAATTTCGTCGATATACTGACATTTAACAAACTAGTTTGGGTTCAAACGGCGACGTGCACGCACAAGCCGCACCAACACAGATCACGAACAGTTTATGTCCGTTTCCTTACACCTCTTTAGCCTTCTCTAGCTATATAAACTCCTTGTCCAGAGATCCATATATATACGTACGTTAGTGACTAATTAAATTGGATATAGAAGGAGGAATTAACAATGTCGACGAAGACCATGCCCTGGGTGCTCCTGCTATGCATGCTGGTGGGAACAACCATGGCGGATGCAGGGAGCGATAACAGTGGTCCTTGGATGTGGTGCAAGCCGGGGCTAGTCTTCCCGGTGTATGCGCTCCCTCGCTGCCGGGCAGTGGTAAAGCTTCAGTGTGTGGGCAGCCAGGTGCCCGCCGCTGTCCTAAGGGACTGCTGCCAGCAGCTCGCCGACATCACCAATGACTGGTGCAGGTGCGGGGCTCTCAGCAGTATGTTGCGCACCATGTATGCGGAGCTCGGCGCGTCGGGGAGAACGGAGGTGCTCCCAGGATGCCGGAAGGAGGTGATGAAGCTCACGGCGGCGAGCGTGCCTGGGGTCTGCAAGGTGCCTATTCCCAATCCCACCGCAGGCAGGACAGATGTCTGCTACTGGGCAACGTATCCAGATTCCAGACGCCTAGTCTCTGCAGCTTCTTAATTTGTGTTTTGTGCACAAGATTAAGAAAATGGTGTATGTCAGATGCCTCATGAATAAATGTGAACTTTCTTCTGTGAGATGTGCAACTTACTGATGCAAAAAAGTATTAGGTCACGTTTTTCACCTCTGTCTCTCGTTGGTGCTAGCTTTTCGCACAGTTCCAACCCATCATTGGACGTAGCTAGGGTGTTCGCATGGTAACACCTCACCGGCGGCTACTACACTACCGCACGCTGAGCATGCACAAATGGAAACAACTTCGGTTGAGCACTCGGCCTTTAAAAGCTTTTTTTTTTCAAACGATCCGTCAGGAGGATCGAATTTTCATTACCAGGGGGATAACGAAAATACATCAGTAATATAGCAAAAGGGGGGATCACCGCCTAATACTAGTGTTCAGGAAAGAAACGATTACAGGACCAGAACAGTTTTTAGAACATAAACCCCTGCCTAAAGCCAAGGGGAGCCAGGAAATAGAATGCCAAAAACAAGACGGATCATCGGCCATCAACATCAGGAAGTGGTGTCATCATTTGTATCATCAGGCTTCTTATCTGCCAGCCGAAGTTGATCAGCATGTCCAGGATTTCCAGAGGAAGAATTTCCAGCTCCAGCCGCCGCAGCAAATCGTAAGAGACCATCAGCGCCCGCTCGAAGATCGGAAGCATCTTGATCGCCATGCAAACCTGACCAGTAGTTCATAAACACAGCATCGTAACTAATTAGATCAAGAGGGGAGCTAATTAGATTTTTTTCAAAGCAAGCTCTGTATTTAAGCTTCCAGATGGCCTAACAGATAGCTGCCAACCCAGCTATCTGTGTATTACGACTTGCACGAATAAATTGGGGAAACCACCAAAAAATTGTGAGAAACTTCCAGGGCGGGTGGGAGAATTGATTGAAGTAGCAACAGCACTCCAAACAAATTTGTCTGCTGAGCAACCAAAGAAGAGGTGATTGATAGTTTCTTGCTCATTGCAGAACTGGCAGATTGAATCCCCGGACCAATTTCGTTTGAGCAAATTGTCTTTAGTAACAATAGCATTATGCCAAATCAACTAAAGCCAGACTTTGATTTTAAGAGGTATTTTTCTCTTCCAGAGATGCCTAAAGGATCTGTCCCTTCCACAGCCACACACATGTTTATATACAGACTTCACAGTAAAATTGCCATTTTTTGACCATTTCCATCTGGGGAAGTCATTATCCTGTGTCAGATGTGTTTGATTCATCAACTGAAGCAATGCTGCCTCTTGGATGATAAGATCAGGAGTCAACCATCTCCTATATGAGAATCTCCAACCCATAACCGTTGCCTCAGCGATAGTGATGTTCTGATCATTGCAAATATCAAACAAGACTGGGAACATATCTTTGAGAGGACTGGTGCTATACCAGGAATCTCCCCAGAAGCTAGTTAAAGCTCCATTCCCAACTTTCATCCTTCTGCCACAGAGATATATATCTCTAACTTTCAACATGTCAGACCAAAGTGGAGAATCTCCAGGCTGAGTTTTGCATAATAAATTTCTTTACCTCTTAGATATTTCAGCCTCATAAAGTCCTGCCAAGGGTCAGTATCATGCTCCAGTTTCCACCACCATTTGCACATCAAACTAATGTTAAATTTGAACAAGTCTTTAACTCCCAGACCTCCTTTCTGTTTTGGTTTACAAATCCATCTCCATTTGACAAAATGATATTTTCTTTTGTTAGCACTACCAGCCCAAAAGAAAGACCTGATAGGCTTATCAATTTGTTCAATGTTTGACTTGTGCAGGAGCCTCAAAGACATCTGATACACAGCAGTGCTAGCAAGACAAGCATATATCTTAATCACCCTTCCCCCAATGGACATAGAATTTCCAATCCATCCACTCATTTTCTTCTTAGTTTTTACCCCCAAGAATCTCATATCAGATACAGAAGCTCTCCTGGCACAAACTGGAGTCCCCAAGTACTCAGCTCAGCATAGAAATTATGTTTTGTATCATCTTCCAGAATCATCAGCACTTCGATCACTTTTTAAAAAATGTTAATTTTCAGTCCATACATGGATTCAAAGATATAAAGCAGGAGCTTCAAATTGACAGCTTGTTGAGCTACATCTTGAATCAATAAAATGGTATCATCGGCATACTGAAGAATTGCTATTCCTCTCTGAATCAAATTATCTGCCAAACCTGTAATTAAGCCATTTGTTTGGGCCAAATGAACCATTTTGCTCGGCCTTTAAAAGCTGATAGAACCCTAAATATTCATGTAGGATGAAATGCAGCATTGATATGCAAATATCCGTGAATCAACTTTCAAATATCCGTGATGTTCATGTTCAGCTCACGCACAAGCTTGGTCGCGGCATTTTCACTTGCCGTGTATATGGTGCTAGCTCCGGTTACTCGTGGTACTGCCATTGTCATCTTGATGATTACACCTCTTGTTCAGGTATATAAGAATCTGGAATGGATTATCAAATGGGCTGTACTTGCACGCCCATTATGTGTTAGGAAGGGCCGAATCGTGGCAATGGCCCTGCTGTTATGGAGGGTGTTTTCCCTGATTGTGAGTGAACTTTGGCCCCTCGCAGTTATCACTGCTTGGGCTGGATTTGCAAGGATCCGCTACCACCACGAGCAGGTGCATTCATCATGAAAAGAAGCTGATTTCGCAAAAAAAAAAAAAATGCATGTGCTTAATCCTTAAAATGTTGCGTTATGGTAGTTTTGTTGTGTCCCGTGCTGGCTTGTAATAGTAGGATTTTTGTTGTTTGAGCGCTTATGCTCCCAACTTAATAAATTAAGCGTGCAGTTGTTGAGTGTTCCTGCACAAAACGATATTGTACGGTTCCATCGTGTGTGCACCTAATGGTTGCAAAAGTACATCTTCAGTTTACTTTTACTCCACTTTACAGTTTCTGTGCTCTAACCATCAACCACCATGCATGTCATCCAGCAGTAATAAACTTTAAGTTGACAGCTCTTAGCATCAAACACATAGCATAACATTTAATTCAGATATGCATTGGTGGACAACAGGTCAAACATGTAAAGCCAAATATATTCAGTAAACCTGAAGATGATGGCTACCGACGAGACATAGGAAAATCTCATCATCAACCACAAAAACTAGTCCAATGCTGAAACAGTTAGAATCACTTCTAGTTATATGCAAGGTTTTGGTTACCGGGCAGTAACCCAGTAAGCATGTTTCCGAATGTGGTGCTAGCATGCACTATCAATACCCTAATTCGAGCAGAGGTTATATGGCAAAAACTCTGAAATCGTCATACATGTCTTGGTTCAGTTAGCCTTCCAAGGGAGCTTATGAACAATGTGTTATGCCCAAAGCTTATGGAATTTTCTGATACATGCTCACCACTCCTCGTATCAACTCCCCCCATCCCAAAAAGGACGTCATGGATTTGTTTAAATTTGAATGTATCTATACAATAAATTGCGTTTAGATACATCCAAATTTGGAAAAAACATGCGACATCTTTTTTTGGGACGGAGGGAGTAGTAAACAACAGTAAGGTCCAAAATAAAAGCACTCCACACAACACGACTTCACGTGTTACAGCAATAAAATGGCATGAAGGTAGACAGTTGGACATTTTAACAAGCTATCCGATTTAGAACCAGCCAACTCCAATATATCACATTGAAATATCCTAGATGCAAGCTTTAAAGAAGCCTCCTGCTGCTGCATACATCTGTCCCAATTTATGTGTTGTTCATAATAGCTTAGGAATAATGCCTCGTATCTAGTGAAGAAAAATAATGTCCAAAAAGAAGTACACACAACATAACTTACAGGTTGCAAGAAAAAATGGCATAAGCTATTGTTGTCGATACAGTTGGACAATTTAAATAGGTAACAGATTCAGACATACAAGCAAACTGATCAAACATATTAAGGAGTACACTGAAATCTCCAAGATGTAAACTTCAAACAAGAATCCTGCTGCATGTATCTAACCCAATCTCCACATTGTCCATTGGAACGAGGGACCAAGCAACGGTAATAGTTACCTGAGCACTACAAAGGGCACATTTCTCCTGGCTTATGCCGCAAAATTTGGGCACTAAACGTACACGAGCTCGTTTGTGGACAGCACCAGATTTCGTGTAGGCCTGAATCATAACGTCCAACGCTCCCTCGATTTCCACGGAGACAACTTGCCTCTGCAGATCGACGTAATCACCCCAACCTTTTGGGACTGCTCTATCTTTTGATTCAACCAACACAATCCGGCTAGATGAGCGTTCAATGGTACAACGGCTGACTCCACTATCAGTGAACAGGGACTCCCCTGATAGCTGGTTTATAAGGGGTGGCCCGATCTTCTCAGTAAGCAACGGTGGTGATGATGATCACGGGGTGATGGCAGCGGAGAAACATGACGATGTAGTGGATGATAACTTGTATGACGCAACGAGATCTCTCGATTGGTCCCTGTCGCCGGATGCAACAGCTCTCAACCCCGCAAGATATTCGCAACTCCACACACTTGCGCACGTAGCCGCCGACCACGAAGCGGTAAGTTGCAACCGTCTAATTCCCAATGGAACAGCAGATCACACAAGACTTAAACAGGATCTACACAATATCCAAGCAATATGGTGTAGGAAATTCAATAGTTTTGCAGAGCAAACAACTAAGAACTAGGGTTTATCTTAAACGTGGTCTAAAGCCACTAGGGGGGCGTCCTGGGCACTTATATAGGTGTCCGGGACGAGTTCTGGTCGAAAAGATACAAAAATAACCGACCCAGAATAGATCCGGTCGAGACAGACTCGGACTGGTCCGGTCCGGGATCCGGTCGACCGGGCCGTGGACCGGGCTGTCCGGTCCGTGGTCCGGTCGGACCGGGTTCGGACCGGCCGGTCCGGTTGGTGAGTCCGGTCAACCGGTCGGAAACCGGGAAGCTGCGAAGTTTCCGGTCTCGCCCGGTACGATAAATCTCCTCCGGTTGGTGGCCGGTTTACGACCGGTCGGCCGGGCCGGGGACCGGGCTGGCCGGTCTGGGGCCGGTCGGACCGGGTTCTGGACCGGCCTGGACTTCTTCTTCTCCTCTCGCGCATTCCTCCCGCTCCTCCCTCGCGCGTCCATGAGATATCTTCATGTCCAGCTCCATGTCCAGCTTCACGGCCCTCTTGACATCCGTCTTCATGTTCAGCTGCTCCTCTCCTCGTGCGATGCTTGTCTCCTCTTGATACCTGATGATACATAAGTAATAGGACTTAGGCAGTATAAAGTTCTCATCAATCAAAGTATCGTTTAGGAACAAGTTCACCTGTTGTTTAAGTAGCTTCGCACGAGCTCTTGTAATTGGTCCAATCCGAACTTCATTGGACTTGAGCTTCACGAGCAGAGTTCATCTTCATTTGTTAATGACGGAGGTAGTAGTGAGGTAGGGATGTCCTCATCATCTCCCCCCTTCAAAAGGCGTCGACCCCGACGCTCCAAGGTCTTCTCCGTCATATGGTGTCAAATCAGCAACATTGAAAGAATTACCGACACCAAACTCATCAACTGGAAGATCTATCGAGTATGCATTATCATTGATCTTGGCAAGCACTTTGTAAGGACCAGCACCACGAGGCTTCAACTTAGACTTCCGCAGCTTCGGGAACCTATCCTTGCGAAAATGTACCCAGACCATATCACCAGGCTGGAACAACATCTCTTTGCGCTTCTTGTTCATCCTTGCAGCATTGCTCTTGCCTTTCTTCTCGATCAACTCTTTAGTCTTCACATGGATCTTACGCACAAAATCTGCCCTCTTGGATGCCTCCATATTAACTCTCTCATGTATGGGTAAAGGCAACAAGTCAAGTGGAGTAATGGGTTTGAAACCATACACCACCTCAAAAGGACACAGCTCCGTGGTAGAATGTACCGCCCTGTTGTAAGCAAACTCCACATGCGGCAAACACTCTTCCCACTCCTTCAGGTTCTTCTTGATCATGGATCTCAACAGTTGTGACAAGGTTCGATTTACCACCTCAGTTTGACCATCAGTTTGAGGATGACAAGTAGTACTGAACATTAGCTTTGTCCCCAGCTTTCCCCAAAGTGTCTTCCAGAAGTAGCTCATGAACTTCACATCACGATCAGAAACAATAGTCTTCGGGACTCCATGTAGTCGAACAATCTCCCTGAAAAACAGGTTAGCAATATGCGACGTATCGTCGCTTTTGTGGCAGGCAATAAAGTGTGACATCTTAGAAAATCTGTCCACTACCACAAATATAGAATCATGGCCCCTTTTAGTACGCGGCAAACCCAACACAAAATCCATACTAATATCTTCCCAAGGTGTAGTAGGTGCCGGTAACGGAGTATACAAACCGTGAGGCTTCAGCTTGGACTTGGACTTGTTGCAAGTAATGCACCTCTTCACATACCTATCCACGTCCCGCCTCATCTTTGGCCAATAAAAATGATCAGCGAGCATGAGTAGCGTCTTCTCACGCCCAAAGTGACCCATCAAACCTCCAGCATGTGATTCCTGCAATAAGAGCAAACGCACAGACGATTCCGGAACACATAGTTTGTTAGCTCTAAACAAGAACCCATCATGTATGTGATATTTGTCCCATGCTTTACCAAGAGCACATAAGCGATATGGTTCAGCAAAATCATGATCGATAGCATACAAATCACATAGTATCTCTAAACCAGGAATTTTAACATCAAGTTGAGTTAATAGCATATTCTTCCTAGATAGAGCATCGAGCAACAATATTATCTTTTCCCTTCTTATGTTTAATGATGTATGGAAAAGACTCAATGAACTCAACCCACTTAGCTAAACGCTTATGCAAAGTAGATTGGGCTTTCAGGTATTTCAAAGCTTCATGATCAGAATGTATGATAAATTCTTTTGGCCACAAATAATGTTGCCAAACCTCAAGAACTCTAATTAAAGCATACAATTCTTTATCATATATAGGATAGTTCAACTTAGCACCAGATAATTTCTCAGAAAAATATGCAATTGGGCGACCCTCTTGCATCAACACACCACCAATTCCAATACCACTAGCATCACATTCAATCTCAAATTGTTTATTGAAATCAGGAAGTGCAAGCAACGGTGCAGAAGTTAACAATCGTTTCAGTTCATCAAAAGCATGATCTTGGGCAACGCCCCATTCAAAGACAACACCCTTTTTAGTCAATTCATTCAAAGGTGCAGCAATAGTAGAAAAATTGGGCACAAAACGGCGATAAAACCCAGCTAGACCATGAAAACTTCTAACTTGACTCACATTCATGGGAGTAGGCCAATTTTGAATAGCTTCAGTTTTAGACACATCTACTTCTACTCCATGCTTAGAGACAACATAACCCAGAAATATGACCTTATCTTTGCAAAATGTGCACTTCTCAAGATTACCATAGAGTTTATTATCACGCAACACTTGCAAAACATGTCGAATATGTATAGTATGATCAGATTCATTGCGGCTGTAGATTAATATGTCATCAAAGTAGACAACCACAAATTTGCCAATAAATTCACGCAAAACATGGTTCATTAGTCTCATGAAAGTGCTAGGTGCATTAGTTAACCCAAAAGGCATTACTAACCACTCATATAAACCAAATTTTGTTTTAAAGGCTGTTTTCCACTCATCCCCTTCTTTCATCCTAATTTGATGATAACCACTACGCAAATCAATCTTAGAGAACACAGCGAGCACCACTCAATTCATCTAGCATATCCTCTAAACGGGGAATAGGATGACGATATCGAATAGTAATGTTGTTTATAGCTCTACAATCTACGCACATACGCCAAGTACCATCTTTCTTAGGAACTAGAATAACGGGAACAGCACAAGGACTAAGGCTTATGCGGATATAACCTTTGTCGAGTAGCGCTTGTACTTGCTTCCGTATCTCCTTCGTCTCTTCGGGATTAGTGCGATATGGCGCC